>NW_004955416.1:7687389-7697575 GCF_000276665.1 Chinchilla lanigera | reverse complement strand
ATTGGTTTGAGTTCAAAACCAGCCTGGGCTACAAAGTGAGCTCAAGGCCAGCCTGAACTGCATAATGAGACCCTGTCTCAAAAAGACAAACAAACAAACAAAAAACTAAAGACAGAAAACAAAAAACCCCAGCCACCATCCTCACAACCAACCAGCAGATAAAACATGAGTGTGGACAGACTGTCATCCAAAATTATGCCAGCTACTCTGATCTGAGGAACCAACCATTAACAGGGGTGGCTGACACATGGTTCACAGATGGCAGCAATTTCTTAAAGCATGGTATTAGGGCAGGCTATGACACAGTCAGCACTACCCAGGTCATTGAAGTGAGAGGACTTCCCCCTGGAACTTCTGCCCAAGGGAAGAACTTGTTGCCCTCAGCTACTTGCCTAGGGAAAGAGGATCGAAATATATACTCACTCCAAATATGCCTTTCTTGTTCCTGGCATGGTGGCACACGCCTGTAATTCCAGCACTTGGGAAGCTGAGGCAGGAGGATCATTGCGAATTTGAGACCAGTGTGGGCTACAAAGTGAGCTCAAGGCCAGCCTGAACTGCATAGCGAGACCCTGTCTCAAAAAGACAAAACAAAACAAAACAAAAAACCCAAATATGGCTTTCTGGTCACACATGCACATACATTCATCTGGAAAAAAGGACTTTTGACTCGTCACCAGTCTCCAATAAAACATAGACCGGGACCCTCAATCTTCTCTAGGTAGTAAATCTCCCAAGTGAGGTAACGGTTGTCCACCGGAAGGGACATCAAGCCTCCTGGGATCCTTTCTCTCTGGGAAATTCTGAGACAGATTCCCTGCCAAGCAGGCTGCTCTGCAGTATAATTTTGTCCGTCAGCCTCTCTACGCATGGCCCCATTTCAAAATCCTGACTTAGAACCAGTATTCTCTATGGAACAGCTTCAAACGCTTCATAATGAGGAGGAACTGAACAGGGCCAGTGGTGGTTTGTGGGACCCGACTGTTCTTAGCACAGTGAGTGCAGTGGAAAGTCGTTAAGTCCCTACATGATGCCTTCCTCCTAGGGCAAGATGCTACCACTGCTGTCTTTATAGGGCCTGGAGCCCATAAGGTTATAACTCAGGTCTGTAAGGCATGTCCTGTCTGTGGCCTCCACAACCCACAGACTCATCTTCCCCTTTACCTGAACCACCACAAAGGTGTGGGTCCTTCCCTGGAGAAGACTGGGAAATAGACTTTACCCACCTGCCCATGTGTAAGGGGTATGCGCACTTCGTGCTATGCATTGATGCCTTTACTGGGTAGGTAGAGGGCTTTCCTAACTGGTCAGAGTGAGCTCTGTAAGTGGCAAATATCCTCCTTAAAAAAGTAATCCCTGGGCTAAGTGTGGTGGTGTACACCTGTGGTCTCAGCATTTGGGAGGCTGAGGCAAGGGGATTGCCACATGTTTGAGGCCAGCCTGAACTACATGGGGAGACTTGCCTCAAAAAATAAAAACAAACAAACAAACCAAAAACCCAAACCAAACCAAAACAAACAAAAAAGGTAATCCCTAGTTTGGACTGCCTAGGTTTATCTAGAGTGGTAATGGACCCTCTTTCACATCACAAATCACACAGGGAGTCACCAAAGCACTGATTAAACATCATCCCTACACTGTGTGGAGCCCTCAGTCATCAGGAAAGGCTGAGAGAGCTAAATTCTCAAATGAACTTCAGCTCAGCTGTATCAAGAAACCCACTGTAAGTGGCTAGACCTCCTTCCAATTGCCCTAATGAAGCTTCAGGCAGCCCCAAGACCAAACTTAATCTCAGCCCCTTTGAGATGCTTTATGAGAGGCCCTTTATTATATCTGATCTACTCCCTGACAGTGAAACCTCCCAACTCCTTCAACATGTGACCTACCTAGGAACTTTCCAACTGCCCTCCAGGAATATGGAAGAAAGATCCTTCCATTCCCAGGGACTAGCAATAACTGTCAACACAAAGCCCACCCTCATGTCCAGGAAAGAGAGTGGACCCCAGGACCACCCTACATCTAGATGGTTGGTTTTTTTCGTTTTGTTTTGTTTTTTTCCGGTACCGGGAACCGAACTCACAACCTTGCGCTTGCCAGGCAGGCGCTGTGCCGCTGAGCTAAATCCCCAGCCCCTCCTACATCTGGATGGAAAGGCCCTTACACAGCTCTATTAACCACTCCTTCTGCCACTTAGGTATAGGAAATGGACAGCTGGATTCACTTCTCAGGTTAAAGCCTAAGCTGCCTGAGACACCAGAAGACAAAAAAGAGGGACCACGAACATCCTACACCTGTGATCCGGTAGACACGCTCAAATTTATTTTCAGAAAAGAAAACACCAACCACTCTGTTGAACCAGACAAGTAAAAAGGTTTGCTCCCTCCAAGTAACTTGTGTGACTAATCTTGCTACTGTTTTGTTTACTACACATAAGGTCCCTGTTTCAAGTTATAACAACATATTTTGGGGTTTTTTTCTGTTCTTTTTGGGATCATCCTGGATTACTCAAAGACTGCCTCTAATAAAGATAATAAATAGTGACTGCTTACACAAGACCTTAAAGCTAATCACATTTTTCTCCTATCGTCAATAGCTGCCTGTTGACAGAGGAACTCGCCCAGAGTATCTTTTTTTTTTGTCTTCTTGACACAACTCAGCTGAAGTTCACTTGAGAATTTAGCTCTCTCAGCCTTTCCTGATGACTGCGGGCTCCACACGGTGTAGGGATGATGTTTAATCAGTGCTTTGGTGACTCCCTGTGTGATTTGTGATGTGAAAGAGGGTCCATTACCACTCTAGATAAACCTAGGTCATGTCTCAGGTCTTGTTATGCAGTTCAGGCCGGTCTTGAGCTCACTTTATAGCTGAGGCTGGTCTTGAACTCACAATGATCCTCCTGCCTCAGCCTCCCAAGTGCTGGGATTACAGGCGTGCACCACCACGCCTCGCTCCAACCCAGAGTATCCTTAAAGACCAGATAGACTCACTAGCAGCAGTGGCTATATAATGCCACAGGGCACTAGACCTCCTAACAGCCAAAACAAAGGGGTTATGTTTGTCCCTAAAGGAAGAATGTAATTCCTATGTCAATAGGTTCAATATAGTGAAAGATGCAGCACAAAAATCAGCTGACAGCTGGGTGTGGTGGTGCATGCCTGTAATCCCAGCACTTGGGAGGCTGAGGCAGGAAGACTTTTGTGAGTTCAAACCAGCCTATTGGGCTAGGAAGACAGCTCAGCAGCATAAATGCCTGCCTGGCAAGTGCAAGGTCCTGAGTTCGATTCCTGGTACAAAAACAAAACAAAACAAAAAACAAAACCAGCCTAGGCACACAAACACAATGTCAGAAGCAGTCATCCTTGACACCTGGGCTGAAGTCGGAGCTGCAGGTCTCACCTGTGTCAGGAAGAAGCCGGATAAGAGAGAGTCACGTGACAATAAACACAGCTCCCTCTGCTGTTCCCCTGGGGCACAGGCACAGTGGATCCGGCCAGACAAGATTGCCTTTTTTGTTTGTTTTGTTTTTTTTTCTGGTACTGGAAATCGAACTCACGACCTTGCGCTTGCCAGGCAGGCGCTGTGCCGCTAAGCTAAATCCGCAGCCCCTAAGATTGCCTTCAGTAGCACACAGACCAGGATGAAGCGGCCTGTTCTGACACTAACACTGGGCACTGACCCCTTGTGGTGCATAGGTAACCGCCCTCCAACTCCGTGGACTGTGGTGGCTCTGCCCTGGAGGTACCACGCGGAGCGGCACCTGCACCAGCCCAGATCCTGTTCCTCAGGGACTGGCTGACCACAGCTGCTCAGGACCCAGAGTGGCTCTAGGCCCAGGACGGTGGCATACAGAGGGCTCCCAGATGAGCGATTTAGATCCTGTTCCTGAGCTCACTGTGGGAACCCTGCACACTTTAGGACCCAAGGGCCCCCTCTTCCCTCCTCCTGGAGTCTGGCAGTCTCTGACCTTTGCTTGTCTGCAGTTTACGTCACTTTGGACCCCAGCAGCTGCAGGAAGGCCGGGACTTGGCTCTGGAGTGCCACTCGCTGGCAGCGAGGAATGCAGCCTGCGGTTCCAGGACTTGCTGCTCTTTGACCCCCACCCTCCCCGGGATCCTTGGCCCTCCTCCGCCTCCCTCCTTCCTGCTCGCCTCTCCCTCCTCATTGCCCTCCTGCTCCGGCTCTGACTGCCAGTTTTCCCAGCTCACGGCCCAGGCTGGTCCTTCCATGCTGTCACCAAGGCCTCACTCCTGCACATCTCCCAACCTGGACAGGGAGAACCCAAGCAAGAAGGTCCAGTGGACTTCGGAGGGCAGGAGGAGGAGGACATCATCCACGGACTCAGAGTCCAGGTCCCACACGGAGCCCTGCAGGCTGGCCAGGTCCCGGAGACCCAGCCGGCTGACGGTGAAGTATGACTGGGGGCAGCTGCAGCGCTGGCTGGAGATGGAGCAGTGGGTGGATGCCCAAGTCCAGGAACTCTTCCAGGTGGGCAGTGTGGAGACGAGACTTGGGCTGGGCGGGGACTGGAGAGCCTGCCCAAAGAGCTCCAGAGGAGCTGTGGGGCTGGTGTGAGACGTGCCCATGGAGGGAAGGCTTTTGGGCAGGTGAAAGGGAGAGGCCTTGGTTGTGTCTCTGTGATCTGGGGAAGACCTTTTAACATCTTTGAGACTCAGTTTCCTTATCTATAGAATGGGGCTATTGATGCTGTTTGTATCTTTTGGGTAGAATTTATTATTCTTATTTATTATTATTATTTTGTCTTTTGTGAGACAAGGTCTCGCTATGCAGTTCAGACTGGCCTTAAGCTCACTTTGTAGCCCAGGCTGGCCTTGAACTTGCAACACTCCTCCTGCCTCAGCCTCCTCAGTGCTGGGATTACAGGTGTGCACCACCACGCCTGGCTATTATTATTATTATTATTATTATTATTATTATTTTGGTCTGGAGATTGAGCCCAGGACCTTTACACTGAGTTATGTCCCCAGCCCCTTTCTTATTTTGAGACAGCATCTTGCTGTGTTCCCCAATCTGGGCTCAAACTTGGAATCCTTCTGCCTCAGCCTCCCAGGGTTGCATGCCACCATGCCTGACTTGATAAGATTGTTTTGAGGCTCAAATGACATAATCAGCGGAACATGCTTGGCTATGCTGATTTGCTTTATTTTATGTCTTAATTTACTCTTATCCTCAACATACAGGCATCTCTAGAAATACATTGTACAATACTGTAACTATCAGCTATATATAGCTATTAACTTCTAAATTACAAATATTTGGGTTTTTTGAGACAGGGTCTCACTATGTAGTTCAGACCGGACTTGAACTCACTATGTTGCCCAGGCTGGCCTCAAACTTTGAGTGACCCTCCTCCCTCAGCCTCCCCAGTGCTGGGATTACAGGTGTGTACCACCATACCAGCAGAAAAGAATTTTTCTTTTTTTTTTTTGTTTTTTTTTTCCGGTACCGGGAACCAAACTCACGACCTTGCACTTACCAGGCAGGCGCTGTGCCGCTGAGCTAAATCCCCAGCCCCTAGAATTTTTCAATGTCTAAAAAATTCTGCTCATAGACTATCTGACAAGTTACCATAAAAAGTGTTTCCTAAGACATATGGAAAGATAACATTATTATTTGTTTTGTTTTTTTGTTTTTTTTTCCGGTACCGGGAATCAAACTCACAGCCTTGCGCTTGCCAGGCAGGCGCTGTGCCACTGAGCTAAATCCCCAGCCCCTTGTTTTGTTTTTTTGAGACAGGGTCTCACTATGTAGTTCAGGCTGGCCTTGAACTCACTATGTAGCCCACACTGGCCATAAAGTTGCTTTGATCCTCCTGCCTCAGTCACCTAAATGCTTGGATTATGGGTGTGTACCACCACACCTGGCTCACATTATTGTTTTTAAATCCTTACAGTTCAAGATTTTCCACTCAGTGAAATAGCTAAGGATCTGAAACTGAGAAGATACATTTGAATACAAACACCTTGTGAAACTTAATACTTTCTGCTTCCTTCCTTCTTTTTCCCTTTTTTTGTTTTTCCTTTGCATCATCAGAGGGTATTACTGAACTAACAGCCAACTTGCCCACTTAGTCTGCTGTTCAGATGTGAGGGAGACACTTCTCGGTACAGGGACCTGTACTGTAGTCAATCCATTGCGTGCAGATGTTTAGCATAGGCAAACATTTTTCTCCCAGCTTTCTATTAACCTAATCTTCCTATTAGCAAAAACAGCTAAGATCCTGGCTCAGTTTCTATTTCAGACCAGTCATTGTACATCTGTGTGGAATCTCATATTTTAGACACTTCAAGGTACATCCTGCCAGGCAGCAGAGAAAGACTGTAGCCAACAAACTTTGATTTGCAAGATGAAGGTGGAGGAGCAGGAAGCTGTACGGTAATGAGCCGGTAGCACTGGAAAGCAGGCCATGTGGGAGGACCACTCCCAGGCAATGACTGGACTAAAAGTCTGGCCTGTGGTTGTCATGGCGATTGTTCAAAGGTGCCAGGTGGCAGTTCTGCTCCCAGTCCCTGGCCTTTTCAGCAGGAAGTAGCTAAGTGCCTGGGAAAGCCCCAGGTAGCTGGACATCTTCGGCAAAGGTAAAGGCAGCGCGGTGTCCAGCCTTCCCTTTACCCCGACCTAGTTCTGCTTCCATGGAGCCCCACATCACCCCCCAGGGCTCTGCCCCATATGCTCACCGTGGGTGGCATCCCTGGGAACGGTTATAGGGCTCTTTGGAGGAACCCATCGGGGCCCTGGATCTCCTGTTGTCCAGATAGCATGTGGATTTAGCTTCTAGGCAGGGACTTAAACACCCATGTTTCTCCTACATCAAGGAGACCCTTGTTCAACAGCTATGCCCCATCTAGTTACTGGCTCCTATTTCTGTCCACACTTGAGGTGTCTTGGTTACTTTTCTCTTGTTGCTAAGACAAAATACCTGACACCTAGAATTAAGAAAGGAAAGGTTTATTTAGCTCACAATTTGTGGAGGTTTCAGTCCATATTCACTGGCTCCAAGGCAGAGGTCAACCGGTTCATGGTGGCAGAAGATAGCAAAAACAGCAAGAGCAAAAGGCAGGAGTGGAGGCCAACAGCCTTTTCCTCTCCCTTACATATGCAAAACTACCTGCCCCAGGGCAGGTGTAGCACTTACACCCATAATCCCAGTATTGGACTATAGATGGATCATAAACTCTAGAAGCCCGCCCCATGACTGCATGAGGCTTTGGGGGGACTCCAGCCACAAACCGTAACAGGAGGCCTTGACTCACTGTTTCTCTTCCTGTCACCACTCAGTCCCCTGAAATCTGGGTTCTGCTCCTACATTCTATTGGAAGCTCTGGTAGAAGCCACCAGTCCCTGCCTTGGGGCTAAAATAATGCACAGATCAGCAGGAGACATTGTTGGATATCCTAGGGCTAGGGCTTTGAAGCATCCCTTTTCTGCAGCTTCCATGACAGTCTTTGCCTTGTAGAGGCTGATATTTGGACATAGCCCTTTGATGTGGTAACATTTTTAACCAATCTATTATAATTTCTTTCTCTCTCTCTTTTTTTTTTTTTTTGTCTTTTTTGAGACAGGGTCTCACTATAAAGTTCAGGCTGGCCTTGAGCTCACTTTGTAGCCCAGGCTGGTCTCAAACTCACAACCATCCTCCTGCCTCAGCCTCCTGAGAGCTGAGACTATAGGCATGTGCCACCACGCCAGGTTTATAATTCCAGTTTTTAAAAAATATTGTCAATAAGCCAGGCAGGGTGGCACATGCCTGTAATCCCAGCACTCAAAAGGCTGAGGCAAAGGGGCTGGGGATTTAGCTCAGCGGCAAAAGCGCCTGCCTGGCAAGCGCAAGGTCGTGAGTTCGGTTCCCGGTACCGGAGAAAAACCAAAAAAAAAGGCTGAGGCAGGAGAATCACTGTGAGTTTAAGGCCACTCTCAGTTATATTGCAAGTTCAAGGCCAGCCTGGACTGCATAGTGAGACCCTGTTTCCAAAAAAATATTGTCAGTGAAAAAAATTATTGTCAGTGCATGTGTGAAACAAATATTTGCTAGTTCATCTGAGCCTTACTCCTCATTGCTGGTCCCAGTGGTGGAGAGATTAGGAGTAAGGACTTGTGTGTGAAGTCAGAAAGAGGGTCAAATCAGGCAGCTTCTGGCAAGAAGTACTCGATGTAGTACAGAGTCACAAGCTCACCCTACTTGGCCATCTCAGCAGTGGCTGTTCTATATTCCAAGCACTGAGCTGCATCTCTAGCCACCCTTAATTATATATATATATATATATATTTTTTTTTTGAGACAGGGTCATGTTAAATCTCTGAGTTGCCCAGGCTGGGGTCAAACTTTTTATCTTCCTGACTCAGCCTCCCAGAGTTCTGGGATTACTGGTGTACACCACCACACCTGGCTAGGACTTACACTTTTTTTTAGCAGCAAGGGGCTAATCTTCATCATTCTTCCTTCCTCTTGAGATTCCCATACACCTATGTTTGGTCACTTGATAATTTCCACAGGTCGCCAGAGTTCTTTTTGATCTGTTCTCTATCCTACCATCTTCCTGCCAGCTCTCTCCCTCTTATCTTTTTATTTGCAGTGTTAAATAAGCTTCTAGTTCCATCCAGCAGAGTTTCCATTTAAAATATATTTTTCAGCTGGGTGTAGTGGTGCACGCCTGTAATCTAAGCACTCGGGAGGCTGAGGCAGGAGAATTGTTGTGAGTTCGAGGCCAGCCTAGGCTACAAAGGGAGCTCAACACTAGCCTGAACTGCATAGCAAGACTCTGTCTCAAAAAGCCAAAAAGAAAAATAAAGAATATATATTAATATATATTTCACATCCAGATGTACCATTTGCATCTTATGTTTTCCATTTTTCTTGTTACTGTGCTCATATTTTTCTTATCTGCTAATTCCATCATTTCTATCATCTCTGGATCGGCTTCTTTTTTCTTTTTCTTTTCTTTTTTTTTTTTTTTTTTTTTGTCTTTTTGAGACAGGGTCTTACTGTGCAGTTCAGGCTGAACTTGAGCTCACTTTGTAGCCCAAGCTGGCATCGAACTCACAAGGATCCTCCTGCCTCAGCCTCCTGAGTGCTGGGACTACAGGTGTGCACCACCACACCCGGCTGGATTTGCTTTTGTTGACTGAATTTTCACCTGGTTAAAGGTCTCCTGCTTCTTGGTATGACTTGTAATTTACATACATTTATTTATGATAGTGCTGGAGATTGAACCCAGAGGCCTTGTGTTCTGGATCAGCAAGCATTCTACTGTTGAGCTACAATCTGAAGCCTGACTAGTGACTTTTTTTTCTTGTCTTTTTGAGACAGGGTCTTGCTGTGCAGTTTAGGCTGACCTTGAGCTCACTTTGTAGCCCAGGCTGGCTTCGAACTTGAAAGGATTCTCTTGCCCAAGTTCTAGGCTTACAATCATGCGCCACTACATCCAGCTACTAGTGACTTTTGACTGGACATTAGACATTGCGCACTTGATCTTAGCCAAAAGGCCAAGAAGCAATAGACATTGTGAATTTTGTGTTGAGTAATACGATTGTAACACAATCTTCCTTTAAGGAGTATTGGGCTTTGGTGGTAAAGTTATGTGTGGTTGACTTTGATCCATCTGAGGCTTGTTGGTACGCTGTGTCAGGGTTAGTCTAAAGTAGCCTTTATTCTACTCTCACTGAGCATCACTCCTTATTTCTCTACTGAGTTCCTGCATGGTCAGCAATGGCGTACTTTGTTTTAGCCTTAAGTTTTCTTTTTTCTTTTGTTTTTGAGACAGGGTTTTGCTATGTAGTTCAGGCCTTGAACTTGCTATGTAGTCCAGGTTGGCCCTGAACTTGCAGTGATCCTCCTGCATCAGCCTCTTGAGTGCTGAGATTATAAGCATGTGCCACCATGTCGAGCTTCAAGACTATAAACTTTAAGGGCAGGATTATGTCTGTCTGTGCTGCTGGTGTAGTCCCAGCTTGGTACAGAGTGTGCACTCAATATATAGGCATAAATTAAACAAATGAACCCTGAATAAGATAAGGGGCTGGGGATTTAGCTCAGTGGCACACCGCCTGCCTGGCAAGCGCAAGGTTGTGAGTTCAATTCCCGGTACCAGAAAAAAAACAAAAAAAAAAACAAAAAAAAAGAAAGAAAGAAAATAAAATAAAATGAGCTAGAGATCAAAGAGGCAAAGGG
>NW_004955416.1:7683446-7684266 GCF_000276665.1 Chinchilla lanigera | reverse complement strand
ATGACAAAGGATTAAATAAGCAAAAGGATGGCCAGGGATATAGCTCAGGGGCATAAGCGCCTGTCTGGAAAGCACAAGGTCCTGAGTTTGATTGCCGGTACCAAAAAAAAAAAAAATTAAATAAGTAAAAGGAAAATGTGAAATTTCAAACCACTGAAAAAGTATGGCCGGGTGCAAGGACACAAGCCTGTAATCCCAGCACTCAGCAGGCTGATGAAGGAGGATTGCTGAGAGTTCAAGGTCACCCTTGGCTACCTACTGAGTTCAAGGCCAGCCTGGACTACACAGTGAGACCTTGTCTCAAACAAACAAACAAACAAACAAACAAGCAAACTGGGTCTGGGGGCACATGCCTGTAATCCCAGCATTTGGGAGGCTGAGGTAGGAGGATCGCCATGAATTTGAGGCCAGCCTGGACTCCATAGTGAGACCCTGCCTCAAAACAAACAAACAAACGATAAATAAATAAATAAAAAGAAGGAAAGAAGAAGGGGCAACTTATGCTGGAAAATACCATTTGGTTCAGCTATATAAGCGAATAATATTTTTTTTCCCAACTGTTCCCACCCCACCTACAAACACAAAAGATATTTATTTCTATCATATGTAGAATGCTAGGAATAATCTGAATTCAGCAACTTAAAAGAAAATACTTTAATTAGTAAGAAAAAACAGAAGAAGCGAATATATAAAAATGGGTAAGATAGGTAGGATAGTAGTTCTTTTATTTTTTTTTAGATATAGTCTCACTGTGTAGTCCAGGCTGGCCTCCAACTCTTTGTGATCCACCTGTCTCAGCCTTCTTTTTTTTTTTTTTTTT
>NW_004955416.1:7676909-7683051 GCF_000276665.1 Chinchilla lanigera | reverse complement strand
AAAAAAAAAAAAAAAAAGGAATGCTTAAACTAAGTGCTGGGACTACAGGTGAGCACCAAAACAATCAATTTAGGATAACAGTTCTTGAAAGGTGATCTAGTGACCACTGGGGGTTCCCAAGACCTTTTCAGGAAGTCCTTTCAGGGATTATTTTTGTAACAATACTAAGATTTTTTTTTTTTCCATACTTCAGATTGAACCCAGGGCCTTCATACTGAGCTACTTCCCCAGCTGTTTTTTTTTATTTTTATTTTGAGAGTGTCTCCTTGAGTCACTAAGTTACCTAGGCTGGGCTTAAACTCACCATCTTTGACTTCAGCCTCCTGAGTAGCTGGGACTGCAGGTGCACCCTGCACCTGGCTGTGCACAGGCTTTTGTGTGGACATGTTTGGATTGTATGCTAAGAGTATGTTTAGTTCTGTAAAAAGCTGCCAGACTGTCTTCCACAGTGGCTACTACATTCCCACCAGGGTTCTCGCTATGTAGCCCAGGCTGGCCTCAAACTGAAGGAGATCCTCCTGCCTCATCCTCTGAGGTGCTTGTGTGAGACACTACTCCTGCCAAGAAAAATAGACACTTTTTTGTTTTGCTGAGTCAAAGTCTTGCTTTGTAGTTCAGGCTGGCCCTGAACACTCTGTGTAGTCCAGGCTGGCCTCAAACTCATGGTGATTACAGGGGTGAACCACCACGCCCAGCTAGACACTTTTTAAAGAACCCTAAGGCAGCATATGGGTGTTCAGTAAACGTCTTTTGAATCCTAAATGAATGGATGCTCTGAGTGAGGTGAGGAGCAGGGCTGACCAGAGGACGTCCCAGGGGATGGGCTTGGAGACGAGTGAGTCCCTGACGGTAACCCATGTTGTTGCCAAACAGGATCAAGCAGAACCTTCTGAGCTGGAAATTGACCTGGAGGCTCTCATGGAACTCTCCACAGAGGAGCAGAAGACTCAGTTGGAGGTAGGGTGGGAGGCTGGTCACGGGCTGGTGGCTGGGTTTAGACCCAGGGCAACGCAGGGGCCCAGGCTTTGCCTCCTTGGGTGGGGTGGGGAGAACCCATTCAGAGGGATGAATCTGTGGGTGACTGAGCAGGGGCTTGTGGGAAGGTACTGTGGCTTGGGCATCCACTTTGATCTCTTCTACCCAGGGCATTCTCCAAAACTGCTCCCGCCCGACCGAGGTAAGGGATGTTCTGCTGGTCTGGGGGTCAGGGCGGGCGGGGTGGGGGGCTGCTAATGCCGTCAGTGAGACGTGTTGGAAAGGAAAGCTCGGCCCTGTTTCCTTCTCCCCTTCCTGACTCTGGGGAGGTAGGGTCGGGGCTGGATTAGGAAGAGCAGGGCGGTGGGCGGGTGTGACCCCATGCCTTGATCTCACTCCCTTGTATCCCTCAGCCTTTTATCTCTGAGCTGCTCAGTCAACTCAAAAAACTTCGGAGACTCAGCCGGCCTCAAAAATAAGCCTGGAGAGACCATCCTCAGCAGCCTCCGCACTGCCAGGCCTGGCAGGACCTCCTGGATCCTGGCTGAGCAGAAAGCAGCTCCCTGGGACCCAAACAAGGACCAAGGAAGATGGACACTTGTGTGCCTCGAGCGTGCGTGCAGTCACGGCTGCGTGCTCTGGGCCGGGCTCGCGGAGCCCATCCTAGCTGCTGCCCAGTGCTTTCCTTGGCGGCCACGTGGATAAAACCTTAAGGGGGCCTGGCTGAACAGTGTGCACTGTGTCCGTGCTGAGGGGAGGGAGGGTGGAGTGAAACCCTGAAGACCAACATCCTAAGTCACCAGGCTGTACTCACACCTTCCCCACCTATCCACCCATCCACATCAACAAGAACAAGTCTTGAGAATTCAGGGGCTGGGGATTTAGCTCAGTGGCACAGCACCTGCCTGGCAAGCGTGAGGTTGTGAGTTCAATTCCTGGTACCGGAAAACAAAAAAAAATGAGAATTCAAAGGTGAAGGTCTCTGCCGTTTTTTTTGTTTGTTTTTGGTCTTTTTGAGACAGGGTCTCGCTTTGCTGTTCAGGCTGGCCTTGAGCTCACTTTGTAGCCCAGGCTGGTCTCAAACTTTTAAGGATCCTCCTGCCTCAGCCTCCGAATGCTGGGCTTACAGGCATGTGCCACCATGCCCAGCAGCTCTGTTTTGAAGAAATCACAACTTAGTAAAGCCCAGAGGTCAAACCGAGGGCATCCTGGCATCACCAGCCACAGGAGTGCAAATGGCAAGACTAGTGAATCTCAGGGTAGAGGTAACAGTAAACACCTAGCTGGACCTGGGACCCTCTGAGGCTAACCCCTTCTCCCCTCACAGCTGATGCAGGCCTCAGACTGAGGTCTCTTTCTTGAGTTGGTTCGTCAGGAGTGGGAAGAGAATAGGGAGAGGCCTTGCTGAGGAGCCTACAGGGTACAGGTCAGGTCAGAAGAAGTTACTGGGAGACAGACACTGGGTCTGAATGGCAGGCAGACTGGGACAGGAGCCCTGGAAAGTGGGGGTCCCTGTGAGTAAGGCAGGAAGTGGCCATGTCTGCAAAATTGTTCCTACATGCACTCTTTGGGTTCTTGAGAGGTGAGAAATCCAATATGGAGTCTGGTGGCAAGCTGGGCTGCCCGCAGCAGGAAGACAGTTCACTTGAATGAACATTCATGCTTAGTTCTTGAGGCCACCTGGATGGGTGGGGCTGTTCTTCCTGGGAAAGCCTCCAGGATGTCCAAGCCTTTCCCTGTCCACAGGACCATGCTCATAGCCTACTCTGCTCCTGCCACCTCTCACAGGGCCCAGGCTCAGGACCCACAGGATTCTAGAGCTAAGAGGTGCTGCAGGGAGTGGGGGTAGTTCAGAGGAAAACATGCTCGGTTGGAGTGAAGACCCAGATTCAATCCTCAGCACCAACACCAACAAAGACACAGGCTGGGCCCAAAGACACGGCACACTTTATTAGATCCACTGCATACCAGGGAGGGCTCTGGGCCCTGAAGCCTGGCTACAGGGTTCATCTTCAGATTCAGTTTGGTCTTTTCCATCATGCCCCTCACTTTTAGTCCAGGTTTCCTGCAGAAGGGCTCATACTTGTTTTTTTTTTTTTTTTTTTGTCTTTTTGAGATAGGGTCTCACTGTGCAGTTCAGGCCGGCCGTGAGCTCACTTTGTAGCCCAGGCTGGTCTCGAACTCACAACGATTCTCCTGCCTCAGCCTCCCCAGTGCTGGATTACAGGCGTGCGCCACCACGCCCAGTACCTACTTGTTCTTCTCTGGTTACTCCAGTCATCATCTCGAATGAAATTCTTCCTCCTTCCAGGGACAACAAGGCTCAGAGGGGCACATTCATCATCAGTAGAGCCTAAGCTGCTGTCCCATTGGATGGCCTAGGCCTAGAGGTGCCAGCCTGCAGGCTGCCCAGAGGGCTGGTTCCCAGGAGGGCCAGGGTTTTCTCAGTGCTCTCGGCCAGCGTGTCGGGGACGATAGGCAGATGTCTGGTGCTCCTTCAGCTCAAAGGCATCATGGCCTTCCCTGTGGAGCAAAGGGCTGAAGGTCAGCGACCCCAGGCGGCCCTCGAGTCCTCCCATAGCACATCCCACCTGCACCCACCGGAAGCACTGGGCACAGTAGAGGTCTCCGTCACAGCCAGTGCAGCGCAGGGTGGCATCCTCATTGCAGATGCAGCACCAGGGGAGCTCTTCCTCCTCAGTCTCAGGCCTACGAGCCATGGGCTGGACCTTGGGGGACTGGAAGGAATGAGGGAAGTGAGTGCCCAATGGGAGCATCAGCCAGGCCGGGAGGAAGGCTGCGGGCAGCCTGGGGATGTGTGTCTGGGGCTTCTCTCACCTCAGGCTTTGCCTTCCAGGCTTGGGCCCGAGGTTGGGAAGCTGGCTCCACAGGGAGGTTAAAGCCACTTGCCTCATCCAAGGCAGTTTCTTCAGTGAGCTGTGGACAGGGTGGAAAGGTACCATTCCCTGCTCTAGGCCTAGATGCGTTTCTCTCAATAGTTCCACACTCTGCAGCTTCAGTTTCTCAACTCTTGTTCCATTACCTCTTGCCTGAGGCTGCCGATCCCTAGCTCAAGAGACTAGGGAGAAGGACCTTGTCACTGGGACAGAGAGCTCCCACTAGATAGGAGGTGCAGAGTGACTCCCACAGCCCAGGGCGGGGGCCAGGTGGACAGGGCCAGGCAGGTGGTGCAGTATGGGACAGAGGCGGGACCCAGGAGGTGGGTGGGAAAGCCAGGCCCACCTGCTGCATGACTCTCTGGATGGCTGTCTCCTCATCCTCATCCTCATCACTGTCTGGGAGGCGGCAGTCCTGGAGGGTCACTTGAATAAGGGAGAGGTGGGAGCAGGGGAACGAGTGAGGGTGAGAGATTTCACTTGAATGGCCATCCTCTTGCCTTCCGCAGCTGGTTTGTTTCCCAGGCACTTGTTCCCGAGCTGAGAAGCCTCATTAGCCCGCCTGATCAAAACTTGTCTCTCCCTGCCCTACCCTGCAAGGCTGGGCCATCACTGAAGCAGCCCTGAGGAGTAGGGGCAGGAAAAGAGGCCTCAGCATCTAAACGAACTGAAGGTCCTCCTGCCCTCTGAAGGCCGCCACTGGTTCTTCATCCTCTGCTTTGCCCTAGCCCAGTGATGGCGAACCTTTTAGAGCTTTCAGTGGTACAAACAGCCCACTGGAGCACATGTGCCATCAGTTCGCCACCTCTGCCCAAGTCCATTCCTCATGGCTCTGGGCACAGGGACTCCTGGTCCTTGACTCAGCCTTAGCAGGGTCAGCTTGGCCTGGGACAGAGGGAGGCCTTGACCAACAGACACGAGTGAGTGGCTAACTCTAGTCTTTACCTCTGTCGGGGTCCTGTCCCTGCAACACAGCCAGTCGCTTGGCAAGGGCCAGGATCTGCTCCTGCCTGGTGTTTTCCTCCCGGAGTTCAACTGCTGCCGCAGCCAGGAGCCTGTGCTTCTCTTCCAGGGACCAGCTGGCCTGCGCCTGGGAATTAGTGTGCTGGCTCCCTACACCACTCTGGTTGAGGTCATTCTGGAGAGAGGCAGCAGCTGGAAAAAGTAATGCAGTTAGGGACGCAGAGGCATTCTAGGATCTCTCCCCAAAAGACACTTTTTACACACACTCAGCGTTTTGCTAGTATGAGCACCTATGGCTTATATTACAAATAAAAAATTAGTATTTCCTCCATTTTTCCAAATGATGTCGTTTTTACCACCTGATACAGTGTAGGTGTCCCATGGTCTGAGACTCACCTCCCTAAAAGATCGGGCTATAAGGGAGCCAAAGTGCAGCCAGTCTCTCCGCCTTTCAGAGTTGGAATTAGCATTTCTCAGAAGCAGCACAGAGGGCCCGAGTGAAGCTGAGGTCTTGTACATCACTGGGCAGGAGCAATTTTACAGAATGGGTGTGGCTCTGCTAGGCCACCTTCAGCCTAAGTTTCAGAGCAAGAGATCCGAAACCAGACAGATTTGGATTCAGCTTCCCAGCTTCCATCTCTGAGGCTTAAGTGTTGTGTGTCGCCTTGGGCAAGTTCCTTACGCTCACCAGGTTCAGTTTCCTCATTTGTAAAGAAGGGTAATAATGCATATCTCAACATTATTGATTCTCAATGAGACTGTGTAAGGAGGGTGTTTCCATCTTAGTTCTACTGACACTTTGGAGTGGTACAGTTCTTTGTTGGAAGGAGCTGACTTATGTGTTGTAGCAGCATACCGCCAGATGCTAACACTATCCCCTGAGTTGTGACCACAAAGCCTTTAGACATTTACGAAAGTGCCCAGGGGAAGTAATTATCCCTGGTTGATAACAACTGCTCTGAAGTCTTCAAATAGCCCTGTCCAATAGGTTTTCTATGATGATGCAAACATTCCACATCATGTTCTATACGTGTGCTGTCTAAGATGGCAGCCATGAGTTCATGTGGGTTTGAACACGTGGTTGGCAGCACTAAGCAACTAAACTTTAAATTGAATTTAATTTTCTCTCTCTCTCTTTTTGGAGACAGGGTCTCTCTATAAGTCAGGCTGACCTTCAACTCACTATGTAGCCCAGGCTGGCCTCTAACTTGTAGCAATTCTCCTGCCTCAGCCTCTTGAGCACAGGGATTACAGATGTGTACTACCACTCCCAGCTGAATTTAATTTTCTTTCTTTTTTTTTTTTTT
>NW_004955416.1:7667470-7676809 GCF_000276665.1 Chinchilla lanigera | reverse complement strand
CTCACAACCTTGTGCTTGCCAAGCAGGCGCTGTGGTGCTGAGCTAAATCCCCAGCCCCTGAATTTAATTTTCAACAGCCTTTTTCCTTTTTTTCTTTTCTTTTCTTTTTTTTTTTTTTTTAGCAGTGCAAAGTTTATCCAAGAAAGTAAAAGAATGGGAAAGAAACTGGTGGAGTAAGCTTGGGCCAAGCAAAGAGAAAAAGATAAGAACAAAGATAAAAGTACATGCTAGCCGGATGTGGTGGTGCACACCTGTTATCCCAGCACTTGGGAGGCTGAGGCAGGAGAATCCCTGTGAGTTTTTTTTTTTTTTGGGGGGGGTTTTCTCCGGTACCAGGATCCCTGTGAGTTTGAGGTCAGCCTGGGCTACATAATGAGATCTTGTCTCAAGAAAAAGTACATGCTGGATCTGGGAAACACAGGGTGGGCTATGGTGGAAAGCTATAATAGCCTTATTTTTTTCAGACAGGGTTTCACTCTGCAGTTCAGGCTGGCCTAGAACTGACTATGTAGTCCAGCTGGTCTCAAACTCACAGGCCCCCTCCTGCCTCAGCCTCCAGAGTGCTGAGATTACAAGCATGTCCCACGCCCAGCATTGATAGCCTTCTTCTTTCTTATCATCATCACCATCATTGCAGAGAACACTGAGCACTCATTGTGAGTCAAGTGTGTACTGGATTAACTCAATTCCTCTTCCACTTAGCCACAAAGTAGGTTTTAACATCACCCACTTTACACACAAGGAAAGTGAGGGGCTGGGGATTTAGCTCAGCGGCAAAGCGCCTGCCTGGCAAACACAAGCTCATGAGTTTGATTCCCGGTACCGGAAGAAAAACAGAAAAACAAAACAAAAAAAAACACAAGGAAAGTGAGACTTAAGTAACTTGCCCATGGTCACAGAGCTAGTATGTGGCAAAACCAGGATATACTGTGTGACTATAAAATCCATGCATTTAACCGCTAGGCTTACATGGGCTTCCTCTGGAGTATTCAATAAATGGTAGCCCATATAGTACTGATCACTCTGATTTATATTCATCTCCCCAAAGGGTGGACAGCAGAGTCTCTCCCGTCTGGGAAAAGAGGAAGGGCATTTCCATGGAGGAGCCAACTAGAGGGGTTACCTGGGTTTCCTCGTTCCCAGCGTTCATCAATAGCCACCTCAGCTGCCAGCTGTGTTAGCAGATCCTGCGTCTGCTCAGCCTGGGTCCTGGAGTCTGGTGTCTGATGTGCCTGCCCAGAGGAGAGAACCTCAGTGGGGAATGTGGGGAAAGCTGCACTATAAGGCTAGAAGCAGTGTGGGTCAGGAGTGGATGCTGAGGAGTCCTCAAAGTCCAGGGGAAGCAGAGGAATTCAAGGCCCATAATCAGATGGGTCTGGCAGACCCCAATAGGACTGAATCACATCCACTCTTTTCTGGCCCAGTCAATCCTGCTGCCTGTCGCTTGTTCCTGGGCCTGGCAGCAGCCCTGAGGCTCAGGAAGTAGAGATGGGAGGGTTTACCAACTCCTAAAAGTACGTAACTAAACAGGTATCTGGGATCCTTCAAGTCCTTGCCCTAGAAGTCTCCTCCTTCCCAAGCCATAGCACTCACCGGCCGAGGGGTCTGAGAAGGTGGGACTCTGCCCTGCAGTGCTGCAAGCCGAGTCTCCATCTCCTGGGTGGAAGGGATGGGACCCCGGAGTTCAGCCTTCAGTGAAGCCAGCCGTGCCTCTATCTCTGCCTGCGAGGGCACTGACTCTGCAATTGGCATGGGGAGATCAGTGTAAGGACCGGAGCAACCCCAATCCCAGAAGCCCCAGACTGTGCTTTTCTGGCCAGCCTGCTTGCCCCGACTCACTGGGCTTGTTTTCCTGGCGGAGCCGTGCTAGGCGCTCAGCGATGACTTGGTCTTGCTGGCTTAGTCCCTGGCTCTGGGGACTGGGCTTCTGCTTGGCTTCCAAGGCTGCTACACGCCTGGCAGGATAAAGGTACAGGCTCTTGAAGGCAAAAGGGTGGACTGAAGGCATCCACTCAGTTTCCCATCAAATCATTTCTGGGTCTCTAGGGAGGCCTCTAGTGTGCGATTTTCCATAGCCCTGGTTCATGTTTCTCTCTGCAACCCAACCCAGCTGACCAGCCCCGGGTCTGGGTGAGAGGCCAAGACCTACCAAATGCCTTTTCTGGGGAGAGGGCTGATGAATAGTTGTCTGAGCCCAAGTGGGCAGTCAACAGCCTGAAAGGTGGGTATTCTCCGGACTCTACACTCATTTGATCTAGAATAGTTCTACCCATGACTTCCTTGTCCTTTCTCCTTGCCCAGTTTTGTTTTTTTATCTTCAGTACTTACTTCTTATAGTTCTGAGGTGGTGACCACTTGGAGGCATTGGCAGAAGACCCTCTACAGAGAAGTAACCTGGTGTTAGAAGTCCTGCCATCCCACCCGTCAGGCCCCCTGCCCCGAACACAACCTGGGCTGACCTCTGATGGACTGGCCAGATGCCTACTGCCATGCTTGGCCAACTCCGACCCATGTTGGCCTCTCACCTGGTCAAGACCTCGTGGCATTGCTTGCAGACTTTCTGTTGGGTGTTGCCAGTTCGGGGCACCACTGCACTGAAGCTGAGGCAGCCAGAACAGAAGGCCCTGCCACAATTCTTACAGCCATACTACAAAAAACATGAAGCAGGAGGATCTACCTCTCACCCTCCCCAGCAGGCTCCTCCCTGGGACTCTCCAAGCCCGTGGAGAGAGAAAACTCGGAAGCTGTGACTAGTTCCTGGGAGGGGGAAGAAGAGTGGGGCCCTAAGGTCCAGGGAGAGACTGGGCAGTGGGTAAAGCAATTCCCAAGGTTCTAGTCTCTTACACAAACCACATAAAGCTTGCTGCCAAGCTGCCATGCTTCCTGTCATCTTCAATTCCCTGCCGCGGGCAAAGCTCTGCGCTTCAGGCTATGGATTCTTCAACAAAGGAGAATCTTGTGACCACAGAGCCTCCCCTACGCTGGTAGAACTTGGCTCAGAATGGGCTGAGAACAATAGCTACCATTAAGTACTCACTGTATGCCAGGCACTAAGTGTAGTACTTCACATTTATCATCTGACTTAGCCCTCATAATCTATACACATTATTTTATTTAATCCTGATGTTCACCATTATTTTCCTTATTTTATTTATTTATTTTTCACTTTTAATTTTTTTGAGATAGGATATTGCTATATAGTTCAGGCCGGCCTGGACTCACTACATAGCCCAGGCTGGCCTCAAACTCATGGGCAATTCTCCTGCCTCAGCTTCTCTCTCTCTTTTTTTTTTTTTTTTTGAGACAGGGTTCCTGCTATGCAGTTCAGGCTGGCCTTGAGCTTACTTTGTAGCCCAGGCTGGTCTCAAACTCGAAATGATCCTCCTGCCTCAGCCTTCCAAGCGCTGGGATTACAGGTGTGCGCCACCATGCCCAGCTCTGCCTCAGTTTCTCAAGGGCTGGGATTACAACTATTTTCACTATTTTAGAGGAGGCTTAAGAAGTTACATGACTTGTTCAGACTCAAGTCATCCGGTACGACAGCAAAGGTCAAACTTGAACTTACTCCAAAATCCAGTCATTTAAGTGTCACCTGGTCCTGCCTGTCTACATGGTATTAATTCATCCCATCTGGTTTCATCATCTTCTGGTCAGACGCTCTGGCTACAGGTGAGGTACAGAAAGGCCAGTTTACCAGGGGAACCTGGCAGATTGGTGCCCCGGGGGCAGGAGGAAGGGTGGTTATTGAGAAGAGACCTGGGCAAAGGCGGGTTATGGAGATGGGAGAGGTGCCAGAGCAAAGGGCACACTGTGATGGACTCAGTTACAGGGTACTAAAGACCGCGCTGGATACAGGGTAGGGAGAAAACAGGCGGACGCCACACTTGGGAGGCAGGAAAAGCCTAGCTTTCTGAAAATGACAGCAGCACACTCCATAGTGTACAGGGTACTTTCACCTCCTGCACCTCTTTGGATCCTCACATCGGATCCAAAAGGGAGGAAGCCTTTGCCTCACTTTGCAGAAATGGAAAGTGAAGCTCAATGACTTCATCAAAACCACGCTGCTGAAAAGGGGCCATAAAACCGGGTCTTTGCACTGCAAGTCCCAAGCTCTTCCCGTTGCTCCTCGTCCTCCCTGGCCCTCCAGCCCTAGGGAAGACTCGCCTCCTTCTTGAAGAGGGTGAACTTGACAGCGCAGCCGTAGCACCTGCTCTCCATCGTGTCTTCCAGGATAGCAGGCTCTGCGAGGCTGAAGTCGGGCGGGCCAGACCCCAGCCCTAGCCCACCCAGCCACCTTGCCCCACACGCCCACTCCAGCAGTCTGACCGCCGCCTGAGGCCCGGGATCCCAGAGCGCAGAAGCGGGGGGAGCGGGGGCTGCTGGGAGTCGTAGTTCACTTGTGGCTGCGCGCTCCCTCGGAATCAGTCAGGGCGGAACCGGAACTCCGTGATTCCCAGGGGGCTAAGCGACACGCGGCAGACGGGGAGCCTGCAGCCCCTCCCCCGCTTGGTCTCATGGGAGTTGTAGTACGAATCCAATTAAGGCTGGAGCCATGGCGGTGACCAAGGAGCTCTTACAGATGGACTTGTACGCGTTGCTAGGCATTGAGGAGCAGGCGGCGGACAAAGAGGTAAGAATGGTGGCGAGGAAGGCAGATGCTGAACCGCCTGGCGGCCTTTCCTGTCCAGGTGCCTTGTCCATTGCTGGCACCACTTCTCCAGGTTTGGCTGGGTCCTGGACGGGGAGCGTGGGGCCCCCTAAAGGCCTCAGAAGGCGGGCGCTTAGACCTTGCCTAACAGTATGAGGGACTCACGAGGTAAGGGGCACCGAGGGCTCCTTGAGCCGGGTACTGTACTCTCTCTGTGGCCTCTGTTTGGGAGAAGCGAGGGCGACCCTGAGCGGGAAACCTGACCTCTTTTCTGCGCCTGCGCAGCCTCAGCCTTCTTGTCCACTTCTGCGTCTGCTATGCCTAGGGGCACTTTTTAAAGTCTCTTTTGCAGGCTGATTTAACACCGCGTAAAACCTAGAGTGGAAGAAAGATCAGATTACAAGGCTTCTCCACTACCTCTTCATCCCGTTTGGCGATGTGACCTATGACCCTGCTGTCTCTGCCCGTTGACCATTTTCAAGTGGCATATGTTCAGATGTTGTCCTTCTCAGCACGTGCTAGTTAGTGTGGCAAAAATGGGATCAGAAGGGTATGGCAAGTGTGGATCAAGGGGCTGGGAGTCACTGATCAAGCTGTACGTGGGGTTTCTGTTATTTCTCTCAGGGTCATGGCGATAGTTGTGACAATGTAGGCAGCGGAGGCTGATAATTTGTTGAATGAAAATGAATGCCCGTCCATGCCCCTGTACTTCTGGACTGCCCTGCTCAAGGGCTGAGTGAGCTTTCAAGAGGAGGCAGTGGGAGCCAGGTGTAGTGGTGCACGCCTGTAATCCCAACACTCTGGGAGGCTGAGGCAGGAGAATTGCAAATTTGAGCCCAGCCTGGGAAATTTAAGGACTTACTGAGACCCTGTCTCACAGTGAAAAATTGGCTAAGGAACGTAGCTCAGTGTGAGGGCCCTGGATTTAAACCCCAGTACCACCCTCCCCCCCTACAAAAAAAGAAAAGAAATGTGCTATAGTGTTATCTATGAAGTACCAAAAGCATCTACTACGTGTGTCTCATAAGTCTTTAATATTTCAGTATTAATGCTGAACATCTGTATAATGTTTATTATGTACTGGGCACTAAGCGTGTGTACAGTCCATTTTGTCTAAAACATAACAGAAAAAGTAAAAAGATAAACCTTGGAAAGTAGGTGACATCTTAAGAAAGGCCTCATCAGTTACTGACTGTTCTTTCTCCTCAGCCACTTCTCCTTTCCAGGGCTTATTTCCATTTTCACTGGATGACTTTCACACTGGCTGGCTTCATGGTGAGGGGTACTTTTGGGTAGAAAGGAAGGAAAATCTAGGGCCTGGTAGGTGTTAGTGTCCCTTTCCTTGGTTTAATAACTGACATGTTCTCTAGGGGAACCCAGGGGCCTAAGAAATATTTAGTGTATGTGAGGAAGGCCACCTAAACTTTGGTTGTCTGGCCATGTAACATAGTCGTTCCTTAGATTCCATATATAAGTTAGATTCTGCCCTATTTTTCTCTCTTTATTTCACTCAACATAATGTCTGTAGGGGTGACCCAAGTTTTCTTTCTTTTTTTTTTTTTTTTTTTTTTTTTTTGTCTTTTTGAGACAGGGTCTCACGATGCAGTTCAGGCTGGCCTTGAACTCACTTTGTAGCCCAGGCTGGCCTCGAACTCGAAATGATCCTCCTGCCTCAGCCTCCCGAGTGCTGGGATTACAGGCGTGCGCCACCACGCCCGGTGACCCAAGTTTTCTTAAGTGTCAGAATCTCCTTCTTTTTAAGGCTGAATAATCCATTGTGTGTGTGGCTGGTTCCATATCTTGGCTATTGTGAAGAGTGCTGCAGTGAACATGGAAAGGCAGATATCTTCAGGAATGATAGTTTTCCATCTAGGGGTTTTTTCTTTATTTTTTATTTTTAAAGGCTTTTCACTTCCTGTTTATTATCAGTGCTACAGTAGAACAGTGTAGAAGTCCATGTACTTGTCTAAAAGCTCATCAACTCTTGTCATTTAGATAGCCAGTTTTCAAAATATGTTCAACATTAGCTACCCCATCTGCCATTCTTAAATCTCCTTGAGAGTCTTCCAGCAGAATTATATTGCTGGTATCTTCTAATGGACTGAAATAGTTTGTATCCTTCATGTATTTGTTGAATACATGAGTTAGTTCTCCTTAAATCCTTTGAGCACACCATTTTAATTAAAATCCATGAATTTGAGCACTACTTTACATTTGGCTGATAAAAGTCCAGCTTGGCAGATAATTTCCTCTGGAACATCGCTGATACCAGCTGAGGCTTATCAAAGGAATTCTCCCTAGGGGCTGGGGATTTAGCTCAGCGGCAAAAGCGCCTGCCTGGCAAGCGCAAGGTCGTGAGTTCTGTTCCCGGTACTGGAGAAAAACCAAAAAAAAAAAAAACAAAAAAAAGGAATTCTCCCTTAAGTGTAACATCAGATTCTGCTACAATTTTCTTACATGTGGCTTTTGGTGTGCTTTGTTCAACAAGCAAACCAGTCTCCAGGAACTGAGGAAACTCCTAAAATTGTGTATAATAATTTTTCATATTTATTTTGGTAGGGAGAAGATAACTTGTATCCAAAAACTCCCACCCCTACCACAGCAAGGTGTAGTGGCTCAGGCCTGTAATCTGAGCATTCTGGGAGGCCAAGACAGGAGGATCATAAATTCAAGTCCATCCTGGGCAATTTAGCAACTTAGTGAGACCATGTCTCAAAATAAAAAATAAAAAATGGGCCAGAGATTAGCTGAATGCAAAGGCTTTGGGTTCAATCCCCAGTAACTCCACTCCCACAAAACACCTGGTGTGGGCCCCCCTCTTTGTGTTACTAATGGTGAAACAAAGTCAGAGAGGGTGTGTAGTGATAGAATTGAGTAGAACTAAAACCTAGATGCTCTGATGCCCAGCCCAGGTCACTATTCCTTCCGCCATGTCTTCCCAGCCCAGTCTGCACAATTCAGTGACAAGGGTGATTATCAGCACCATATCTAACTTTCATTCGCACCACTTTCTGAATCCTAAGGCGATAATATATTCATCTGCCTATTTGATCTCTCCACTTGGATATTGCACGGGGGTCTAAATCTTGCTACATCCAAAATTGAACTCTTTTTTGTGTGTGTATCTTTTTTGAGACAGGGTCTCACTATGCAGTTCAGGCCGGGCTTGAGCTCACTTTGTAGCCCAGGCTAGTCTCAAACTTGCAGCCATCCTCCTGCCTCAGCCTCCTGAGTGCTGGGATTACAGGCGTGTCCCATCACTCCCGGCTCAAAATTGAACTCTTGAACTTCTCTCTCCAAACCTGCTCCTTTGTTGGACTTCAGAGACCATTTCAGTAAATGATACTGTCATACCATCCACTCAAGCTAGGATTTTTCCCTCTACTGTTCTGGGGATCTAATTCAGGGCCTTGCACGTGCTAGGCAACCACTCTGCCACTGAGCTACCTCCCTAGCTCCATCCACTTAAGCTAGGGAGCCAAGTCATTCTTGATACTTTCCAGGTCCTCAGGGGCCAACCTCCCAAATAGTTTTTTTTTTTGTTTTTTTTTTTTTTTTAACACAGAGTATGTAGTTCAGGTTGGCCTAGAATTCACTGTGATCCTCCTGCCTCAGCCTCCCATGGTGCTGGAGATATAGGGCATATGACGTAGGACTTCCAAATACAATAAGGGAAATACGCTCCCACCCTGCTAGAGGTCCAAAACACTGAGTTCTTGTTCTCTAAATCCAATGGCTGAATTCTGGGAACAACGGAGGTTAAGAGTAGAAAAAATTTACTGTGAGAAAGAAAGCTTCTGTCTAACAGGGACAGAAGGGGGCCTGGAAAGTGGGTTGCCCCTAATTTAAAGAATCTTCAGTTCCCATTGTTGTACCCCTGGAGGAAACAGGCAGGGCAAAGTGCTGCTTTCATGTAGGAAACACTTGAGTTGGGGACCTAGGTTTGGGGTGGAAGTACTGCTGGGCGGAAGATCAGTCTCTTGCTAGAAGAAGTGAGCCCCACATTCTTACACACACACAGGACAGGGCATGGCAACCTGCCAAGAGAGACAGGTTGTGAAGTAATGCCATTTGCATTACTCTAGAGAAGTTCTGAAGTGTCTGGGTCACAGCTCCCCACTGTCTTCTTTAAGAATGAAATCCAGCCAGATGTGGTGATGCACGTCTAATGTCAGCATTTAGGAGGCTGAGGCAGGAGAACTGCTGTGAGTTTGAGGCTAGTTTGAGCTACATAGTGAGTTCATGGCCAACCTGAACTATATTGCAAGACCCTGTCTCAAAAAAAAAGAATGAAATCCATGCATTGCTTTGGCTGTGAGGCCCTCAGTTCCCTACCCTTCTCCCCTTTTGTCATTGTGCTCTAGCCACATTGGTCCTCGTGTGTGTGTGTGTGTGTGTGTGTGTGTGTGTATTTAAATTGTTGTGAACATACATGTGTAGCATAAAATTTATCATTTCAAGCCAGACATGGTGGTATACACATTTAATCCTAGCACTCTGGGAGGCTGAGGCAGGAGAATCACAAGTTGGAGCCCAACCTAGGCAACTTAGCAACTTAGTGAGACCCTGTCTCAAAATAAAAAATAAAAAAAGGGCTGGGGATGTGAAGGCTCTGAATTTAATCTCCAGTTCTGCAAATGAAAACAAAAATTTATCATTCCATCCCTTTTTTAAGGTGCATTCCATCAATG
>NW_004955416.1:7664386-7665701 GCF_000276665.1 Chinchilla lanigera | reverse complement strand
CCTGGTTCAGGTCCTTTAACATTTTATAATCCTTCCATTTTCTTTGGGCACTTGTATATCTCATTCTCACACCTTATTCAGATTTTCATTCAAATAATATACTCTGGGAGAGGGTTTCTCTGACCACCTATTTAAATTAGCTGCCCGCACATCCTTATTTTGCTATATGTTTCTAAGTAGTAGATATCATTGCTACACATTATTTTATACACTCATTTCATTACTATTAGTCTCCTCCATTGGGATTTAGGAAATCCAGGAAGGAAGGGACCTTCTCTAATTTTGTTTACTGCTAGCATCTAGAGCAATGCCTAGTAATGCCAGCACTTGGGAGGCTGAGGCAGGGAGATTGCCACAAGGTCAAGTCCAGCCTAGTTTCCGTAGCGAGTTCAAGGACAGCCTGAACTACAGAGTGAGGCTTTATTATTTATTTATTTAGCCTTTTTGAGACAGGGTTTCACTATGCAGTTCGGGCTGGCCTGGAGTTCACTCTGTGGCTCAGGCTAGCCTGAAACTCAAGTGATCCTCCTGCCTCAGCATCCCGAGTGGTGGGATTACAGGCATGCACCACTATGCCAGGCCCAGAATGAGACCTTATCTCAAAAACAAAGCAAAACAATCCTAAAACAATGCCTAGCCCTTGATAAAGTTCAATAAATACTTGTTGAGTGATTTTGCATTATCATTTTCTTAGGTAGTACTGTATTATGACAAAGTGAAATCACTAGACCAAAAGTAAGTATGTTTACAAACTTTTAATTCATAATGCAATTTACCTTTCTAAGAAGTTGTACTGACTGATATTCCCTACTACCAGGCACACAGGTAGAACATGGCCCATCTCTCTGAGCACAGCCCTGACTCAACGCAGGGCCAACACACCTTGAGTTTGGGTAAAATGAAACCACCCTTTTCTCTCTGGTTCTTTTTCACTGCTTTTTCCTTTCTCTCTATGTGTTTTAGAGAGTGGTAGAAACATTTCCCATAAGGAAAAAAAAACTTTGTTGGGGAGATTTGAGATAGTGTAGTTCAGGGTGACCTTGAACTCACCGTGTAGCCCAGGCTGGCCTCAAACTCAAGTGATCCTCCTGCTGCAGCCTCTCAAGTGCTGGGATTCAGACGTGCACCACCGAACCTGCCTCTTTGTGTGTGTGTGTGTGTGTGTGTGTGGTACTGGGGATTGAGCTCAGGGCTTTCACGCTGATCTACATTCCTGGCCCTTATTTACTTATTTTATTTTTAATTTTTTTGGTTTTTCTGCCATAGGGTCTCACTATGTAGTTCAGGCTGGCCTCAAACTCACCACATAGCCCAT
>NW_004955416.1:7662384-7663421 GCF_000276665.1 Chinchilla lanigera | reverse complement strand
CTCACTGTGTAGCCCATGCTGTCTTCAGACTCTTGGTGATCCTTCTACCTCAGCCTTCCATTGATAACTAATCCTAAGTGAGGCCAAGAATTGTTGCGGGTTGCATCTACCAGGAGTTAAAAATGGATGGAAATCATAAAGTAGAACATTGGGCAGTGCTGAGAATGGTGCCTCACAATCGCTTTTGCACTCACCAGCAGTTATAGTTAAGAAAGTGGACTCTGAGTCAGGCACAGTAGTATACGCCTATAATCCCAGTATTCTGGGAAGCTGAGGTAAAGAGGATTTCAAGTTTCAGCCTGGCCAGGGCAGTCTTGTGATTTAGCAAGATCTTGTCTCAAAATAAAATTAAAAATGCCTGAGAATGTAGCTGAGTCTGAAGGCCCTGGGTCCAATCTCCGCTGCCAGAGAGAGAAAGAGAGAGAGAGGACTTCTTAGTCAGGCTGCGGCTGTTGGCTCTGTGACTTGCCTGGCTGGTGACCCTGAGCGAATATTTAACTTCTTTGTGCCTCGGTTTCCCCGTCTGCACAGTGAGAATGATAGTCTTCCCTTGATGCACTGTGTGTGAGGCTTGACCTACATAAGCACTAGTGCAGAGCCTGGCACAGTGTGAGTGCTCACTGCAGGGCAGCTCTCTTCTTTGTCATTGTTAAATAAAAATCACCCTTAGTTTGTGTCCAAGTTTCCTCTCTCCCCTTACCCTTCTCACTCATTCCAGTCCCGGCAGGTCAGTGCTGACTCTCCTAGCAGCACAGCAGCACTGAGCACACAGGTGCTCGGTGAGGCAGGGGAAAGGGGAATCCAGTGGAGCAGAATTGAGGGTCCCCTGAATTCGCTGATTGGGTCACAGCAACATTCATAGAGTCTATGACTATGGACAAGGTACTGTGTGGGCATGGTGGAACTTGAGTGCTGAGTAAGCTTTCTTCTTTCTGACAGCTAACATGGTATAGTTAACAATGAACTCTGACCTAGAATGAAAGAGCATTGATGAAAGTATACAAGGAGAAATGGTGTAAGATAAAGAAGACATGATT
>NW_004955416.1:7641690-7661662 GCF_000276665.1 Chinchilla lanigera | reverse complement strand
ACATTACCTGGTTAAGTGTTTAAAAATGCATATTGATCAACTCTTTCACCTATGTTTTCTTTCTTTTCTTTTTCTTTTTATTATTTGGAGGGAGACAGGGTTTCGCTATGTAGTTGAGGCCAGGCTTGAACTTACTATGTAGCCCAGGCTGGCCTTGAAGTCACTGTGAACCTCCTGCCTCAGCCTCCCAAGTGCTCGTATTATAGGCATGCACCACCACACCCAGCATGATCAACACTTTTGACTCAGACTTTAAGTCTTTATCAGGAAACTACCAAGGGAATTTAACATTGACATTTTCAGGGAGGGAGGCTACATTATAGCATATAAGTTACTTTAAGAAAAAGGCTGTTTTATTAAACTACACATTTCTTATATCTGAATATGACACGTTAACATTGTTTCCTGAGCTGGGTGTGATGGCACAGGCCTGTAACCTCAGCACTTGGGTGGCTGAAGCAGGAGGATCACCGAGCGTTCACAGCCAGCCTGGCCTACATAGTGAGTTCAAAGCTTGCCTGTATACTACAATAGCAAGATCCTGTTTCTCTCTCTCTCTCTCTCTCTCTCTCTCTCTCTCTCTCTCTCACACACACACACACACACACACACACACACACACAAGCTCGAAGGAGCAGCATGAGTTGAAGATGTAGGAGTAAAAGTGCCTCTCAGGACAAGGAACTGGGCATCACCTCTAGTCTCTTATTTTATTTTTTGGTTTTTCTCCAGTACCAGGAACTGAACTCATGACCTTGCGCTTGCCAGGCAGGCGCTTTGCCGCTGAGCTAAATCCCCAGCCCCTCACCTCTAGTCTCTTGAGGATGTTGCAGAAGATGAATCTGGAAAGCGTGGTGTGTCTGGGCCCCTAGGTTGTGGGGTGGTTAAACTATATTCTGTGCGCCATTTCTGGGTTTGAAGTATGCCTGACGTAGTCCTTGTCTCCAGAGAGAGCCCTTCCCAAGATGCTGAAACCTCAAGGTGTGAGTACTGAGCCTGGTTTCATTCAAGACATCTTTCCTTCACCATGGCCTGGCCTGAGGTGGGAGGTTCCAAGTTCCAGCCTCCAAGCTCTCCCAGTATCTCTCTGATGGTTAACTCCAGCTGCAGCTCTGGAGTTTTTAAATTACTTGGGTGCCTGTTAAGTCAAAAGGAATGATTCATTTGTGTTTGCAAGCTGTAAGCTATTCATTAACATGCAGGATAATACTGCACATTTATATGATACCAAAGTGCTTTCACATAAATTATCTCATTTGATGTGATTTTCAAAACAAGACTGTACGTAGGCAAAGACTATTAGCTCCAGTTTATAGATGAGAAAACTAAGACTCAAAGAGTTTAATTGATTTGCCCAGCAGAAGGTGGCTAGTAAATACAGAACCCCTGTCCAAACCTGAATTTTCTACTCTTTCAGAGTTTTTTCCATGACCTATACTTCAGGAGCAGCTAGGGTAACGAGAAGGTCTGTAGGCCCCAGAGAGCCTCCCCACTACATCACTGACACAGATGGAGATTTGGCTCTCAGTAAGGAAAGCTGCCATACCCGGGTGAACCCAGCAGGAATGAAGTACTGTGGAACTATGTATAATTTGTGTTAAAATTACACAGTGCAGTTCCATTTTAGCTAAGGCACCATTCAAAATATTTTCCATTGGCATACCCCTTTCACTGCTGTTCCTGTTCTTTTATTTTCTTTAAATCAACACACTTTTTTTTTTTTTTTTTTTTTTTAGACAGGATCTCGCTATGTAGCCCAGGCTGGCCTCAAAGTCATGACAATCCTGCCTCAGCCTCCTGAGGGCTAGGATTACAGGCATGTGCCACCATGCCCACAACACACATTTTCCCCCACTAACAAACTGGTTAAAAGGAAACCAGTGCATTAAGGGCAAAAAAAATTGAAATGAATGAGATGCGGAAGTATGGAAAGTACCAGGCTCAGAGACAAGGAGTTCAATTCCCTAGGGAGGCGGGTAGAGCCTGGGGACAGAGTGGATCTTCGCTGGGGAGCTAGGTCTCCAGGGGTTGAGGGTGACAGGCAGTGGGGAAGAGCAGGGCCTGCTGGACTCCCGCCATGTGGCGGATGGGGGAGGGTGTAACCTAGAGAAGGTAGAAGGAGGCTTTGGGGTTTGAGCCAAGCATTGAGGTGCTTAGGGGAAAGGGGAAGGAGGTAAGGTCAAACAATGGTGGCATCTGAGGAGGGGAAGGCTGTGGACTGGGTTCCAGGTGGGTGGTTTTAACAAGGGAGCAGGATAAGAGTTGACCAGGAAGATCGCTGCGAGGGCTCAAGGAAGGGAGGATCAAGAGAGGAGAGCCAGAGGGAGAGGAGGAGCTGAGGGGTGGGCCGAGGACCCAGATCCCCTATGGCATGCAGGCCAAGCCTGGGGAGAAGCAGGCTGGCCCCAACGCTCACTCCCAGTTCCAGACTACACAGATCCCTGGCCTGAGCCTGGTTCACAGCCATGATTGGCAGGTTGAGAGAGGTACTGATGTGGGTCCAGATTCCCCCAGAGTCATTGCAGTACCGCCAGCAGGCTTACACTTTGTTTGTTTGTTTGTTTTTGTTTTTCTCAGGTACCAGGAACCGAACTCACGACCTTGCGCTTGCCAGGCAGGCGCTTTTGCCGCTGAGCTAAATCCCCAGCCCCAGCAGGCTTACACTTTGGAGGGATTGTACAGAGGGTCCTGGTCTGGGGAGGTGGCGTCCTGCTGTGCTGATCCTTGGGAGCAGTCCGCAGTCTCAATGGTACCTGGACATTTGGGGATTTCTTTAGTGTGCTGCCTCACTGTGGGCCACAGGCTGTAAGAAGTGACAGTGGCCTCTTTCAGTAGAGGGGATTCCTAGATAAGGGCCCAGCGCTGTGTGGTTCACTTACTCCCTGTGACATCCGGCAGTCACATAGCATCTTGTGTTTCTGCTAATGAGAAGGTGAAGAGATGGGGCCTCCCTCAGACTTGGGGAGGAATGACTACCCCACGAATGGATTTCTAGCTGATTCACTGTGAAGGGTTTGTTCATTCAGTCCTGGTTGTCACATAGGGCTGCCTCCCTGTGTGTTCTTATCTGCGCCCAACCTGTAAGCCTGGCCTTTGAGAACTGGGCCTAATTACTTGTACCACTTACTTACCTGGCTCCAAGTTTTATTATAAGAAAGGACAGCAGCCTTTTAAAAAATAATGATATCTTCTTTGTAGGGCACCTTTCTTTTAAGTTAATGATGGCTCTTTTCTATTTATTGGGCCATTCAGCGCCTTGCTTTTGTGAGTGAGTCAGGGGTTCTTTTCCCTCAAGAGGTGAAACTGGAGGCAGGAGAACTGTCCGAGGGCTGCTGTGTACCTGGAGCAAAGCCCAGTGGTGGTGGCAGGAGACCCAGCCCGCCCCCTCTCCATCCTGCTGAAAGTGGAAGAACCAGTTATGGAGCTTCCATAGGGCTGGATGACTGCTAATTACTCATTATGTGATGTGGCTGTTGGGGGTAACATTTAGTTCCCACCTTGGTTGTCCTGGCAGTCTGCTTTCATAAGTTCTTCCCTTTCCCAGACGTGAGTTTTCAAGAGGAGGTGTTAGCAAGTAGAAGGGGAAATTGAAACAGTGGTAAGATCTCCTGGGGTCAGGACAGCACCTACTCCCGTCTGCTCAGTGGGCCCGAAGGAATTAAGAGTTGAGGCTTTCTCATTGTTTTTTGATTGAGAACGTCATTCACATGTATATTATGTGCCTACTAAGTGCCAAGTGCAATTCATTACACTGTTCTGGGCCCCTAAGTACATTTACTGTATTTGTAAAGGGAACCCCCGTTCAATCCCACACCTGTATGCTGTCATTTGTGGGAGTTATGTAACCAGCTCTTTGTACAGACAACACTAGAAAAGAAACAGGAGATTAGTCAGTACTGGCATCTGGCACTGTCTAGGAGAGGCTGACTAGCAAAGCAACAGGAAAACTATAAAAGGGGTAGAAGTTCAGACCATTGCCACATAGGGAAGCTTAGCAAACCTAGCTGCTCTTAGTGGCACTTGACTGGTTTGTATGATTCCTATTCTGGATGGTGATCTTGAGTCATCAAAGACAGATTGAACTGAGCTAGTATCCTAGGATGGAAAAAAAGAAGTGGTAGGCAGCAATATTTTAGAAAGGCATCAGGAAACTTCTGCAAATTAGTGTTTAAAGTCCTTCTGAGGTTTATGTTTATCTGAGGTCTTTGTCATTCTGCGGCTGTGCCTTGGAGACAGCGTGATCTCTGAAGAACTATGGTCTGCACAGGGGTGTTTGAGGGTGGGGGACCCTGAATTGTTGCCTCATTCCTCTTTTGAAATCTCAGAAATGCATGTGTTCCAAGTGCTAAAGACCAGAGGATGTAGGAGAAACCTATAGGTAAAGAGGAAGAGCTCCAAGTGTTAAAGACAGCCCAAGAGCTGAGGGCAGCGTGCTGTGGCACCCCACCTCAGTGCCCCTAACACCTGCAGTTGCCACGTCATAGAGGGGCTACCAGTCTGGGATTCCTGGCTGGAAAACAGTCCTTTTTCTTACCTACCTCATTATATGAGTGGTATTTCTTTGTTTTTTGAAAGTTCCTCGTCTTCCTACCTTTATCATGGTTAAGAAAAATACTGTTTTCTTGCACCTTTTTGCCCTGAATCCAACCTCTTGAGCTATTCCTAAGGGAGGATTATTTTATAATAAATAATAGTGACCTGGTGTGGTGGCCCATGCTTATAGTCCCAGCGCTCGGGAGGTTGAGGCAGGAGGATTGTTGCAAGTTCGAGGCCAGCCAGGGGTACAAAGTGAGCTCAAGGCCAGCCTGAACTCATAGCGAGACCATGTCAAAAAGACAAAAAGACAAAAAAAAAAAAAGATAAATAATATTGAGACAGGAAGCTTTTTCAAAGGCCAGGTTTAGGAGAGTTGAATGTTTAACTGATGAGGGATTCTTCAGGCAATAGTCATCCCAGGGGGGCTGGAAAAGCTGGAAATCCAGTTTGGAACACAAAGCACCAACCTCCAGGCCAGCTGGTTGGAAGTCAGAATTGGTCTTTGAGGCTCAAACTGAGGAGTGAACCCTGCCCAGGCAGGCTTAGCAACTAAATATAGTAACTGGTTAATCAAGGCAGACACACTTGACCAGCATTCTCAGGCTAGCTAGGCTTGGTTTGTGATCACTCTGAATCTCAGGCTACCTACCAGGCCATCTACTCTTTGAGAATATTTCTAAGGCCCTGAGGGCCAACCAAGGATTGAACTTTAAGACTGTTGCTCAGCAGACTTGAAACCAGCCTTGTCCATCTAGAGAATTCAAATTGGGCTGAACAGCACTCACTGTGGACCAGGATCCATTTCTGGGGTTCCTGTCGTGTTGGCATCTGGTTGGGATGATGTGGTTTATTTCCCCACCCCCTCCCTGCTGTCCAGGACTAGAGGACAGAGATTTGGGAACTTACATCAAATACCTAGTTTGTCAGGCGTTTCACATGGGTAAATCCTTCCGACAGCCTTTGGTAGAAGGTTTATTTTTCTCAATTCCATGGAATTGAAGAACCTAAGGCTGAGTAAGATTCAGGAAATTTGCCCAAGTTTATGCTGTTAGTATGTAGAAGATTCTGAATTTGAAAATACATCTGTGAGACTCTAGAATCTGCTCTCTTTCACTGAATCTTGCTGGCTTCTAGCTGAGAATAGTGGAAAGAAGTGAAAAACCCTGATTTGTTGTTTCTTTTTTTTCATAGATTAAGAAGTAATACAAGCCCCTCTCATGATAGAAAGTTTATATCGAGTGTAACCCTCCCTTTCAGGGATATTTTGTTTTCATCTGGCAGGGATGAAAGTCCCGGCTTCCCGTTTTGTTTTCTCTGACAGCACTCTAGTGGAGGCTTGTGGCTGTCACGCCACAGTGAAGACAGAAGTCCAGACTCCCCATTTGGCCTTCAGTGGTGTGAGTGTCTGAGAAGCACTCCTGTTTCTGTGGTATTTGGGTGGAGTATAGAGCAAAGAAATGTAATTGCAAACTGCTAGGTATCAGATATGTTGAATTCGTGTTCCCTAAAATTGACGAATTCTAAAGAACAACAGAGGTTAAGAATAGGAAAAAATTCTTGAGAGATATAGCTTCTGAGAGGCAGGAAGGGAACTGAAAGTGGGTTGCCAGTGAGCGTACTTCCCTTTTTTTTTTTTTGTCTTTTTGAGACAGGGTCTCCCTGTGCAATTCAGGTCGGCTGTGAGGTCACTTTGTAGCCCAGGCTGGTTTTGAACTTGCAACGATCCTCCTGCCTCAGCCTCCTGAGTGCTGGGATTACAGGCATACACCACCATGTCCAGCTGAGTGCACTTCTCAAAGGAGGTTTTATAGAGCAAAATCACAAGGTGGGTACAATATAGGTCAAAACTATATGATCAGCCAATAAGACTACAAGTTAGCTGCTTAAGTAATACTGATTCAGTGGGGGAAGCAGGTCACATAGCAAGTGTACATGGAAAGAACAAAGACTGGAAGGGGTGGGAAGGGGTGGATTAGTAGGTCCTGGTCACTCACCAGGGTGACTGATGTTTATCTAGACTTTACTGAACCAGGTAATACCAATTATCTTATCCCTTGGGGAGGCATGTAGGCCTAGTCATTCTGTTTTTACCTTGAGGCCTTGCCTTCAACAGATGCGCCTCCAGCCACAGTTGTAATGTGTGTTCTCATCCTCTGCACTGACTCCCTTAAGGTCTTAGCCTTATCTGACTGCCTATATTTCTACCTAATTTAGCTACCTGTAACATTCCTCTCTCTAAAGAGGTACCCTTAACTGCCATGAGGGAGCAGGGGGCAATGATCATTCTGCCTATTTCTGGCTAGAGAGGGTTGCAGTTAGAGATATTCTCCAGAGTGTCTATCTAAAAGCCCTCAGTAGACATCAGGCATTCCATCTTGGGTAGGCATATGGCTTTAAGTCTGGAGAGACAAGGCCAAAGAAGGAGCTAAGTGTACATGGGCCAAATAATAAGATCAACAAGACTATTATGAATACAACCAATAAATATTTCCACCAGGAAGAGCAGTAATACCTTCCTACAAAGAGAGTAAAGAGGTATAGGGAGTTTTAGAATCTGACGTAGCATTAACCTGTTGTCTAATATCTTGGCAGCCCTCAAGATATTAGCAGAAGGATCAGAGATATACATACAACATTCAGCTTTTACAGTTGTACAAGTACCCCCTTGTATTGCTGTTAGGATGTCTGATGCCTTCCAATTTTGGAGGACAGCTTGCCTCATTAATTTTACCTCTTTATTTAGGAGAGAGAGACCAGTTAAAGTGTCATTTAAGGCCTGTGGCATATAGTTAGCCAAGGCCTCGATGTGTTGCATGACATCCCCTAATCTTTGGGAAGAGACAAAGATAGAGGCTAAATGATCATACCAGTGAAGCAAACTCTTAGACCATCAATGTTGTAGATGGGTTAAGTTTGCAGGTTTTGATGGAGACCACTATGAAGCAGCCCTGAGCAGGACTTAAATTAACCAATGGGCTTTTGATGTTTACTTGTGAATCTGTCCAAGATTAGGCTCCTTGTCTGGAAATGGGCAGTAGACTCATAGTAAGTGAACCTCTGTGAGTCACTGATCCCTACTGAGATCTGTAATGTCCAGAAGAAGCTGGAAAGCCTCAAAGGATAAGACAAGATTATAGCCAAAGACACCTGGATCCACCTCAACTAGATAAAGACTGTAGCCTCAGGCATCTCACTCCTGGGTGGATCAATTTAATACCTTACTTGGAGAAGTCCTTGAATGGTTTGACCCTTCTTGAGTATTCTCTTCCCTTCTTCTGATAACTAAATAAATCTGGGCCACCCAGAGAAGATCTTGGTCTTTGCCCTGAGAGAATCTTGAATTCTGTGAGAGGGCATTGATCCTTCTGGAGCCCTGAAATCATTCCATTCAGCCTTTGCTGTACAGTTGTTTGGGAGATTACGGATATCATCAGTCTGCAATAACTAAGGAATATTATTAACCCAACAGATTTGACACTCCTGCCTTGTAACCATGCAAATCTTAGCGTGCATCTCCCTATCCATCCAGGGTGTAGCCAGGGCCACAAATTTTGGTTCTGTAGAATCAGTGAGTGTCATTGGGGGCTTCCCATCTAATTCTATATATATATTTTTTTGGGGGGGTTTTTTTGTTGTTTTTTTTTTGTTTGTTTGTTTTCTTTTTGTCTTTTTGAGACAGGGTCTCATTATGCAGTTCAGGCTGGCCTTGAGCTCACTTTGTAGCCCAGGCTGGTCTTGAATTCACAGCAATCCTCCTGCCTCCGCCTCCCGAGTGCCGGAATTACAGGTGTGTGCCACCATGCCCAGCCCCATCTAATTCTAGGATGATTAAACCAGTCTGTTGCAAACTAGTCTTTGACTTATAAAGTTATAGTGTGCATATACTGCTCAAGGGGAGTGTCCCTCCCAAGTATTTAGTAAAGTTAGGCCAATGAGAATAGGAGTGATTTCTTTGTTCCCAATATAAGGGAACCTTTGTATTAAGTTGTCCTATAGTTGGATTTAACCACATGTAAACATCCCATATCTGAAAGTAGACATCTTGATGTCTCTTTCTCTTAAATAAAAAGGTAAAATCAATGAGGCAAGCTGTCCTCCAGATTCGGATGGCATTAGATACTCACCAAGGAAGTCTTGATATACTTGACAAGGCGATCAAGCCACATACCCAGCAAAATGTTTGTTTTAACAACTCTGCATATTCTTGTGCCCATACTAGAAAGGAATTGGACTCTTCTTTGAGTGGTAAAATATTAGTAAAAGGACTAAGAGTAATATCTTAGATCATTTATCTGAAGGCTTTGCTTTCTTTTTGAACAAGAATTTTAAGTCTTCTGTGGCTTCACAAGAGTATTTGGATGATTGCTCACCCTCAGTGACAGTCTCTGGTTCCCAGAGCTTGAGTTGGGTGTGGTGTATCTAGGAGTGCAGCTGATGGAATTGACAGGATCACAGTATATGGTCCTTCTCAAATTTGTCATTTGATGATGAGGGAAGAAATTTTGCCACTACTAAATCTCAAGGGTGGAATATGGAATTTCCCTTCTTTTCAGGCTGAACTTCCATTAGCTGTTGAAGAGTCTGTTGGAATTTAGCCAGTGAAGTGACATCTTTTAGTAAGGCATCTGTTTCGCTATCATTAGTGAGAAAAGGGCACCCACAGTTTGAGGTGTATTTCTTAGTGTGATAAGAGCTAAAGGTAGTAAGAGAGGCCATTGTAGGTGGATTTCCTGAGCCATTTTGCTAAGATGTCTCTTTAGGGTCTCATTTATTTTTTTCTACCTTTCTTGAGGATTGTGGCCTCCTTGCACAGTGAAGGTGATAGGGAATGCTCAGTGCCTGAGAGACATTCTGTGTGACTGTTGCTTTAAAAAAAAGGTGCATTATCACTCTGTAAGCTCTTAGGAAGTCTAAATCCAGGGATGATTTCTATAATGAAAACCTTTACCACCTCTTGTGCTTTTACTGTTATAGAGGAAAAAGCCTAAACCCAGTTTATGAAACTGTCTACCAAGCCGAATAAGTATCGGAGCCCCTTACTCTTTGGCATGTGAGTAAAATCAAGTTGCCAATCTTCTCCAAGGTATTTACCATGTCTCTGTATACCTGGAGGGACTAGGGTCCATTTAAGAGGATTATTCTTTTGGCAGAGCCCTCATGTCTTAACTGTCTGTTGTACTGTCTGAGAAAGTCCCTTTCCTGTGAATAATTCTGAGGCCATCTGGGGGGTCTTGTCCCTCTCTAAGTGAAAGATTTTATGTGAAGACTTAATAATTTTTCATTGACTACTACCAAGAAGGAACAATTTAACATCATCTGATTGTAACCATGCTGATGGAAAGAACTCACACCCGTAGGAGAGAGCCCATTGATTTCTGACTGAGAATATTTGGGTCAAGTATGATCAAGGGACCCTTCCTAGATCAGGAGGGGCTGAAGGGAGGGCACTTGAATAGCTTCTTTTGCAGCTGCGTCAGCCAGCTGATTACCTTGAGATACTCCGTCAACTTTTTTGGTGCCCTCTACAGTGAATTACTGCCACTTTAGAGAGCATATAGACAGATGATAAAAGTTCCCCTATCTCCTTATGATGTTTTGGGAGATCTACTGGCTGTTAGATAACTCCTTTCTTTCCATATGGCTACATAAGTATGCAGCACTAGGAAAGCACATTTTGAGTCAGTATAAGTATTGACTTTCTGTCCTTCACTGAGTTATAAAGCCCTTGTCAGGACTATCAGTTCTGCCAACTGGGCAGTAGTCCCAGGGGCAAGTGAGGAACTTTCAAGTGTCTGATGAAGAGTCACTACTGCATGCTCTGCCCTTCTTGACTCATTTTTCTTTCTTTTTTTTTTTTTTTTTTTGGTCTTTTTGAGACAGGGTCTTGCAGTTCAGGCTGGCCTTGAGCTCACTTTGTAGCCCAGGCTGGTCTCAAACTTGCAGCAATCCTCCTGCCTCATCCTCCTAAGTGCTGGGATTACAGGCATGTGCCATACCTGGCCCCCATTGCCATCATGAAGAGGGTCAAATCAGGGTCAGTAAAGGGTGTGTCTTAAGTTGTCTCTGGCTGTGTATGTATGGAGAATCATCTGTTCATAGTCATGTCTTTCAGACTCAATTTTTTCCTTTTCTGGTAGGAAGGTAACAGGGTTTAAGGAGGAATATATTGTTATTTGAGTGGCTGGTCCTTTTTGAAGTAGAGCCTACTATTTAAGAAGTCAGTTGTCTGATAGCCATAAGCTCCCTCAGGAAGAAAGAAGTCCTGCCACATTGTGAAGTGTATATACAGTGAGGGTTTTTTTGGTTGTTTTTGTTTTTTAACCAGTGAGCTCTTTGCTTAAAGTCAACTTGGATGCCTCTGATACCAGGAGAGCTATGGCAGCCACAGATCTAAGGCATGGAGGTCATCCCTTTGCTACAATGTCTAATTCATGACTCAGATGCCTTGCAGGCTGTTGAGCAGGTCCTCAATCCTGTATAAGCACTTCCAAAGCCATGCCCTGCCTTTCATCAAGGTATAGATTGTTTTGGATTTTTTTCCCCCGCCTCCGGTACCGGGAATCGAACTCACAACCTTGCGCTTGCCAGGCAGGCACTGTGCCGCTCAGCTAAATCCCCAGCCCATCAACATATAGATTGAAATAGTGTCCTGTCAGTAGGCTCAGTGCTGGGGCATTTAGAAGCACTTGTTTGATCTTCTGGAATGCAGTTTGGGAATCAGGTTCTCAGGTTAAAATATGGGTATCTACCTTTTGGGCTTTCTTTATTAGGTGATAGAGGGGTCATGCGATCTCACCATATTCTGCTATTCAAAGGCAACAAAAGGCCTGTAATTCCTAGGAATCCTGTTAGCTGTTTTAGGGTCTTGGGTGGCAGGAAGGAAAGTATTAGTGTAATTTTCTCTTGCCCCAGCCTTTGGGTTCCTCTAGCGATGATAAGGCCCAAGTATTTTACTTTGTCTGCAGAGTTGTGCCTTAGACCTAGAGACCTCATAACCACTGTCTGCAGAGTATGGCTTCCTTGACTAGAGAGCTCTTCTGAGGGGTATGTAACAGTATATCATCTACCTATTGCAGGACTATGACTTGGGAAAATTCAAAAGATGCCAGGTTGTGGGAAAGCACTAGTTCAAAAAGATGAGGACTGTTTCTGAACGCTTGAGGAAGCATAGTCCAAGTCATTTGAGAGGCCTGGTCATGAAGATTTTCAGAGGTAAAAAGAAAGTGGGAATCTGTGTGTAAAGGAATATAAAAGAAGGCATCTTTTAAATCTAACACTGAAAACCAACTGGCATCTTTTGGGATCTGAGAGAGTGAATGGGTAAGGTACCACCAGGTAGATTGGCACTACTGCCTCATTTATCAATATAAGGTCCTGTACCAGTCTCTACTCTCCATTGAGTTTTTGAACTCCCAAGATTGGAGTGTTTCAAGGGCTGTTACAAGATGTAAGTAAACCTTGTGCCTTTAAGTTGTCAATTATAGGCAATAGTCCTTTTTTAACTTCAGGCCTTAGAGAGTATTGTCTCCAGTCAGGAAAAATAGTAGGCTCTTTGAGATGTATTTGGACTGGGGCAGCTCTATTGCTCTTCCTATTATAACTTTAGTTGCCCATACTTCAGGATTTCTTCTTTCCTTCCTTCCTTCCTTTCTTTTTTTTTGAGACAAGGTCTCACTATGCAGTTCAGGCTGGTCTTGAACTCACTTTATTGTCCAGGCTGGCCTCAAACTTGCAACGATCCTCCTGCCTCAGCCTCCCCAGTGCTGGAATTACATGTATGTACTACTGGATTTATTTCTTTCTCCACTAGAGGGAGGCAGTATACCTGACCTAAGTGCACGTATATTATTACAGTATTCAATGAAGATAGGATATCTCTTCCCAGCAGAACTGGACTTTCAGGCATAATCAAGAAGGAATAGGAGAAGAGAAAACAGTTAAAGTTATAGCCTAACGGTTGTAAGAAATATCAAGTTACCTTCTTTCCAGGGACTTCTTTCACTGAAGTTTGATGGCTGGAAGGAAGGCCAGGGTTGAAAAGAAGGACCAAGAGACATGCACTAGTATCCACTGATAGGCTGGTTTCTTTTCCCTCTATAGCCATAATCACCCCATATAGTCATAATCATCTGGGGCTTCTCTGTGACTGTCTGGCCAGAGGGAGAAGGCAGAGAGTGCCCCAGGGCCCTTCAGTCTTGGTGGACCAGCAGGTAGGATAGGTCTGATCCCTGGGCCGTCCATCTCAGGGGGCAGGCCAACTTCCACTGATCACCTTTGCAATCAGGGAATGGCTCGGGCTTCTTGTTGTGGTGGGTTTTATCACAGTCCCTCCTACAGGGGCCTGGCTTCTTGCAGTGGTAGCAGGTGAGTTTAGTCGTTGAGCTCATCTTGGAGCCCAGGGAGTCAGACTTAGAGCCTGTCCTTTTAAGGCCACAATCAAGGCAGCCACTTTCTCTTGCTCTCTTTGTTTTCTCCCTGGCCCCTTCCTAGTCTCAATTATAAAATATTGAGGAGACAATTCTCACTAAAGTATCAAGTAAAATATCTGGAGAAAAAGCCATATTTTGCTTTTTCCTAATAGCTTTTTCCTAGTAGCTTTTTCCTAATATCTGAAGCTCACTAGGTAATAAACTTGTCTTTAAGAATAATCTGTCCTCCTACCAAATCAGCAGCCGGGATGTGTGTTTCCTTAATATCTCTCTCTCTTTTTTTTAATCTTTTTTTTTTTTTGAGACAGGGTCTCGCTATGCAGTTGAGGCTGGCCTTGAGCTCACTTTGTAGCTCAGGCTGGTCTCAAACTCACAGTAACCGTCCTGCCTCAGCCTCTCGAGTGCTGGGATCACAGGCGTGCACCACCATGCCCGGCTTCATTAATATCTCTTGAAGGCAGAGGGGTTTTTATCTTTCTCTTGATGATGATGTTGACAATTTAAAATAATTAAAGGGCTTAGTTTTTTCCTTCTTAGACCTTTGAGAATACATGTCTAAAGGTGTTTCTTATTTCAGTCTCCTGTTTGGTTGGTAGGCCAGTAGGAATCTTGTGTAGGGCTCCTATAGTAACTGTCTGTTCCTCTGGCTGCCTATTCTTTTGGCTTTCTAAAATTGACAGCATGATATTCATCTCCAAATGATGTAATAGCAGTTTGTAATGCTACTTGTCTCTCATTAGAAATCATTGTGGGGTGTTTTTTGTTTGTTTGGTTGGGTTTTTTTTTGTTGTTGTTGTTGTTTTTGTCTTTTTGAGACAGGGTCTTGCTATGCAGTTCAGGCTGGCCTTAAGTTCACTTTGTAGCCTAGGCTGGTCTCGAACTTGCAATGACCCTCCTGCCTCAGTCTCTTGAATGCTGAGATTACAGGCGTGTGCCATCACGCCCAGTTTAGAAGTCAGTGTTCAAGAGTAACATTACATCTTTCCAGTCTAGTTCATAGGTTTGAGTAAGTCTCCTAAAGACCTCAATGTACTTTTCATGGTTATTTGAAAACTTTCCAGATCTTGTTTGATCTGTTTGAGGTCACTGAGAGAAAAGGACACATGGACACAGGTAGGGCCAAATTCTTTTCCCATCTCCTATAAGGGATACTCTACTTGAGAAGCTTGAACAAAATCAGGTAGGGATGGATATACCCCCAGTAGAGGCTTCAATTAAAGTTAGCTTGATAGCTTTGCCTTTAGAATCTGGAGGACAAGTGAAGAGAACCTCACGTTCAGTAATAGTGGATGAGGCTTTGCCCTTAGGATCTGAAGGGCAAGGGAGAGGAACCTCAGGCTCAGTAATAGTAAATGCATCTGATTGTGCCTTAAGACCCAAAGGTGTCCAGTTTTCCTGTGGCTTACATTTACACTTTGAGCACAAGTAAGGATTATCTCTTAATGCAAAGAAAGTCTGAACATAAGGTGATTCTAACCATTTTCCCTCTCTCTTACAGTACAGTTCTAGTTGTGAAATAGTATCATAATCACTACTTCCCTCAGCATCCCATTTTGCCTGTTGGAGGTAGGCAGGCCATGTGTGGGAATAAAAAAGGCTCTTTCTATAGATGTGAGGGTTTGAACAATTTCCAGTGCTTATAAATACATTTCAAAGAAGTAAGAGAATTTGACATTGAGTTTCTTTTTTTTTTTTTTTTTTTTGGTACCGGGAACCGAACTCACGACCTTGCACTTGCCAGGCAGGCGCTTTGCTGCTGAGCTAAATCCCCAGCCCCGACATTGAGTTTCTCATCTGGAAAACAACAAGAGGAAAATAGACACCCTCTTCAGTCCTTGCTTGGTTTCTGTATCCTCTCACGGAATCCTGTGGTGACTTGCTCCAGAGCAGGTGACTGCTATGTAGAGAGTGACCAGAAGATAGGTTGGGTCAGACTGGCCACCCTTAGCAATGTGCAGCCCTGCCTTCTCTGGAAACTCACACTCCTAACTCCAGCATGTGCTTACAAAAGCACAAGCTACAATTGATCCAGCTGTAACAGTCATGTTTAAAGAAAGGAGCATTGCTAGCAAAATTAAACCAATAATCAAGAGACATGACAGTTGCTTTCCAGTTCTTTGAAAGAAGGTGAGAAGAAGGAATACCAAAGGGCAAATTGGAAGTGGCTGGAGCACTTCCCACGCTGCAAAAGAGATCACCTCCAGAGACAGACAGATGCAAGTAATGGCTCAGAAAAATCCTGCCCTGGGCCCTAGGGCAAAGAAGTCCCCAAGACATTTGTGCTGTCTACCTAATCATCCAAGGCAGTCTTCCTTGAGAGCAAGACAAGACTCAGTTTTAATCAAAATCCATTCTAACATATCTATGTCTCTATGTCTGCAACACACTTAACAAAACTTATAGGTTAAAACCTGTACCCAGCATTTAGCAAACACCACTTACACATTAGTGAAAGTCTTCGCTCTCCACACATAAATGATGAGAATCAGACCTACGAGGGGAGAGAAAGAGCTAGGAGGTTGGGAATTCTCCCTTAAATTAAATGTGGTTTAGTCCCTTCAATATTGTGCTTTAGGAAATAGCTGATTCTTTCTGTGGGGTCTCAGGTTCAGTTTCCTGTACCCAGAAGACTGTGCTCAGAACACTAAGTGGGGACATTGCTTTCATGGGTGTTCTCCCAGACAGACAAAATTTTGATATCTCATCTGACCCAGAAATGGGATATAGTCCCTCACCTAAGATGACTTCCCTGTCTTGGGCATTAGCAAACACTCATTTTCTATGGGCTCAACTTAAAAGTTTTAGTTGTTAAATAGAAGAAAAAGGTTGAGACAGTTCAAGATTCCTTCTCTCTAATCTTTAGCAGAAACATGCCTCCAATAAAGGAGAGTACAAAGTGACAGAAAAAGATCAGAAATGAGATCAGAAAAAGGAAGTCTTCTCACACTCACAGTGAGTTACTGAGACAGTATGCCCATGAGTCGTCACCCTCAGCTGGAAAGGTGACAGTGGGGAATCTCAAGAGCTAAGATGATCTCCTCAGACCTGAAGGGAAATTGAGGCAGAACAGGCTTGACACTCCTCTCTGGAGTGTAGAGGGGGGATCAGGCCAGGCTGGCCCAGTGAAACTTGTCTTTCAAGTCTTAAGAATGGCTGCCAGACCATTGCTTTTAACTGGCAGTTGAAGTCCAATGATTTATTAATAGGCATGCATATTTCCTAGATATATACTGGATTCCATAAGTTTTACATCATTTCATAAATTCTCATTTTGTTTAATATCAAAGTTCCTAGGTGATGCTCTAACATTACTTTTCCATAGCACTGCTGTCTAAGATAAGACAACAAAACTGCAACAGTCAAACAAGTCAAATAGGTCAAGCAAGGAACACCAATAAATTCAGGAGCTAGTAAGTCCAAATGCACCAAGACAGGAATACAAGAACTTGCCTGCAGAAGTAAAATGTCCCATCAGAGAAACATCATAATCTTCCCGTGTTCTCAATTTAAATTTATCATATTTTAACAAAAACAACATGTGAAAAAACACATGGCATAAGAATTCAAGGTGTAAGCAACTGACAAACAAGGGTGACAATTTCTGATTACCTAAATAAGTCACAATCCAAAATCCATGAAACAAAAGCAAACTCTTCCTTCCTTCCAATTGTGTCCATGGGACCTCCAAATGATATAGGAGAAATAAATGTAACTTGCAATCTGCTAAGTGTCAGATACATGGAATTTGCGTTCCCTAAAATTGAAGAATGAATCCTAAATTTCTTGGGGCTGGGGATTTAGCTCAGTGGCACAGCGCCTGCCTGGCAAGTGCAAGGTCCTGAGTTCATTTCCCAGTACCAGAAAAACAAAAACAAAAACAAAAAAATTTTAAAAAAAGAATATAAAACTTTCTTAAGAGGGATCTCTTTCTCAAGAAGGGACCTGAAACTGAAAGTGGGTTGCCAGTGAGTCCACAATTTGTAGAGGTTTCAGTCCATAAAACTTCAAAGAAAGTTTTACAGAGCAAAATCACAAGATGAGTAAACACAAGGTGAGTCAAAACTATGATCAACCAATAAGATTACAAGTTTAGCTGCTGAGGTAATGCTGATCCAGTGGGGAAGCAGGCCACATAGCAAGTGTATGTGGAAAAAAACAAAGACTGTTGTCTTAGTTACTTTTTTTTTTTTTTTTTGTCTTTTTGAGACAGGGTCTTGCTATGCAGTTCAGGCTGGCCTTCAGCTCACTTTGTAGCCCAGGCTGGCCTCAAACTCGGAACTATCTTCCTGCCTCAGCCTCCCAAGTGCTGGGATTACAGGCGTGTACCGCCATGCCTGGCAGTTTTCTCATTATTGAGACAAAATACACGACACCCAAAGTTAAAAGGGGAAAGATTTATTTGGCTCGCAGTTTGTAGAGGTTTCAGTCCATAATCTGCAGGTTCCACAGCAGGACGGCAAATGGCAGAAGGTGAACAGTTGATGGCAGCAAACAACAAAAGCAGCAAGAGAGCACAAGACAAGTCTCTTTCTGCCCCTTTTATCTTATCCAGAATGCTGTGAGTAAAGTGGTGCCAATCATTGGGCTGAGGCAGGAGGCTTTGGGGGAACATCTAGACACATACCATAACAACCATTTTGGGTAGGGATGAATTAGTAGGTCTTGGTCACCGACCAGGGTGACTGATGTCTATCTAGACTTCATTAAACCAGGTGATACCAATTACCTTATCCCCTGGGGAGGTATGTGGACCTGGTCATTCTGTCTTTTTTTTTTTTCTTTTTTTTTTGAGACAAGGTCTAGCCATGTAGTTCAGGCAGGCCTTGAACTCACTATGTAGCCCAGGCTGACCTCAAGCTTGTGGTAATCCTGCCTCAGCCTCCCAAGTGCTGGGATTACAAGCATGTGCCACCGTGCCTGGTTGGTCATTCTGTCTTTGTCTTGAGGCCTGGCCTTCATGAGATGGGCGTCCAGCCACAGCTGTAATGTGCTCTCACCCTCTGCACTGACTCCCTCAAGGGCCCAGCCCTGTCTGACTGTCTGTCATATTCTACCTAACTCAGCTGTCTATAGTAATAGGATGGTTTTTATCTAGCATAACAATTGATTCTTTAAATTTAATTTTAATTTTTTGAATTTTAGTATAGGATTTGAACCCAGGTCCTTTGTACTGAGCTACATTTCCAGTCCTTTTAAAAATTTATTTGGTATTTTGAGTTAGCGTCTCACTAAGATGCCCAGACAGGAGTTTAACTTTCAGTCCTCCTGCTTCACCCTCCCCATGTGCTGGAATTACAGGTGTGCACCACTGCTCAGGCCTGCATGGTTTTTCAGCATCATAAATAACCCCTCATTATGTTAGTTTCCTTATGAGTTTACTGCAAAGGAATTTTAAGAATTAAATAAGTTAATATATTTAAAGCACATCAAACAGAGCTAATCATATGGTAAACACTATATACATGCTAGTTGCTATTTTTAGTTTTCTTGGGATGAATTCTGACTTCCCTCTACTATTAATGATATAAATAAACAGCAGTATTTATAAATATCATGAATTTCTGGAATTTCTTCAGAGTAGACCCTTAGAAGAGAGCTTGCTGGGTCAGAGAGTCTTAACTTTTTTTTTTTTTTTTTTTTTTTTTTCAGTACCGGGAACTGAACTCACGACCTTGCACTTGCCAGGCAGGCGCTTTTGCCGCTGAGCTAAATCCCCAGCCCCGAGAGTCTTAACTTTTGAAAGCCTGTTGATAGGTCTTGCCAGGTTGTATTCCACAACCTAATTTATTTTATTTTATTTTTATTTTTTAAATTTTGGAGATAGGATCTTGCTTTGTAGTTCAAGCTGGCCTTGAACTCACTATGTAGCCCCCGCTGGCCTCAAACTCAAAGCAATCCTCCTGCCTCAGCCTACTGAGTGCTGGGATTACAGGGGTATGCCATCATGCTGGGTAGAATCCAACCTTAAATACTGCCCTTTTCTTACTTGTTGTCAACTAATAGATGAAAAGTGGCTTCTAATTTTTATGTGTGCACCTGGACATTTTTCAAGTTATTAATCAATTGTATTCTTTTATTGGTTGTCTCTTGTTCTTTATTATAGTTTGCTTTTTTTCTTCAGACTCTGTGAGTTCTTCAGAAAGAATTGTGTTGTCTGCCATAGTTATACAGCCCAATTTTCATTTCCTCCTGTCATTTAATTTTGTCTATTATTTTTTGAGACAAGGTCTTGCTATGTTGCTTAGGCTGACCTTGAACTCCTGGGCTGAAGTGATCCTCCTGCCTCAGGCACCCAAGTGTGGGAACCATAAGCAGGTGCGACCTTTCCTGGGCCTTGTCTGTGATTTTATTTATTCTTTTTTTTATTTTTTATTTTTTTGAGACACTGTCTCACTATGCAGTGCAGGCTGGCCTCAAACTCACTATGTAGCCCAGGCCGGCTCTGAACTCACAATGATCCTCCTGCCTCAGCCTCCCAAGTGCTGGGATTATAGGCATATGCTACCTCACATGGCCTGTAAGTTTTCTTTTTCAGCACTGGTAGTACTGGGGCTTGACTCCAGGGCCTTTACACTGGGCTAAATTCTCAGCCCTCTACCCTTGATACAGGGTTTCACTAAATGCCCAGGCTGGTCTCAAACTTGTGATCCTGCTGCCTTAGCCTCTTGAGCAACTAGGGTTACAACCATTCACCACCATGCCCAGCTATCTGGGATTTATTTATTTATATTTTAAAGAGTAAAAGAAGCATAACATAATAATAGGGGGGGCTTACCAAATTACAGACAAAATGGTAGGTAATTATCAATAGTTATTGTTTTACATATTGTTATCTACAAGATAGTTTCTCAGGAAAACAAATAGACAAATAATAGTGAGTTATAGACAAAAGAGGTAGGAGATTATCAATAGTTGTTGTACTATACTTTGGTATCTTCAAAATGGCTTCTGAAGAAAATAAATAGAGCTATACATGAGTGACCTATTGAATAATCATCAACTATTCT
>NW_004955416.1:7638789-7640765 GCF_000276665.1 Chinchilla lanigera | reverse complement strand
AAGAAGAATTTAAAGCTTTCATAGTCATGCCAGGTGTGGGTGGTGGTACATGCCTATAATCCTGTGCGGGCACTCAGGAGACTGAGGCAGGATCACTGTGAGTTCAAGGCCAGCCTGAACTACACAATGAGACCCTGTCTTAAAAAAAAAAAAGTTTTCATAGTCAGTAGACATGGTCACATATGCCTATAATCCCAGCACTTTGGGAATCTGAGGTAGGATAGTAACCTTGAGCCCAGCCTGGATAATTTAGCAATTTAGTAAGACCCTATCTCAAATTAAAATATTGAAAGAAAGGCTGGGGATGTGGCTCAGTATGATGGCCCCAGGTTCAATCCCCAATACCAATACAGTTTTGATAGTCAAATCCTTTCATTGTATGGGTGTGTGTACATGTACACATATATATATGATTTCTTCCCTTTTTTTTTTAAGACAGGGGCTCACTATGCAGTACATGCTGGCCTTGAACTCAGAGTAAATCCTCCTGCCTCAGCCTCCCGAGTGCTGGGATTGCAGATGTGTACTCCCTTGCTTGGTTTCTAGCAAATTGTTTTAGCATTTAAATCTTTGGTCATTTTGATTTTTGTTTAGTACATGTTGAGATATATGGGTCTAGATTCAATATTCTGCAGTGTATAGCCAGTTTACTCAGTACCATTTGTTAAAGAGGCTTCCTTCCTTCCTTCCTTCCTTCCTTCCTTCCTTCCTTCCTTCCTTCCCTCTTCCTTCCTTCCTTCCTTTCCACTTCCTTGCTTCCTTCTTTCCTTCCTTTCTTCTTTCCTTCCTTCCTTCTTTCCTTCCTTCCTTCTGTCCTTCCTTCCTTCTCCCTTCCCACTTCCTTCTCCCTTCCTTCCCACTTCCTTGCTTCCTTGCTTCCTTCCTTCTCCCTTCCTTGCTTCCTTCTTCCTTCCTTGCTTCTTTCCTTCTTTCCTTCCTTCCTTCCTTCCTCCTTCCCTCTCCCCTCCCTCCCTCCTTTCCTCCCACCTTGCCTCCCTCCTTCTCTGTCTCTCTTTCTGTCTTCTTTTCTTTTCTTCTTTTTGAGACAGGGTCTTGCTATGTATTCTAGGCTGGCCTTGAACTGAGTATATAGCCCAGGCTGGCTTCAAACTCATCATGGTCCCCCTGTTTCAGTCTGCCAAGTGCTGAGATTACTGCCTAAAGGCTATCTTTTCCTCCAGGATATATTTTCAGCCCCTTTGTCAAAGATCAAGTAACTGAATGTGCCTGGAGTTATTTTTGGATCCTCTATTCTGTTCTATTGATCCACATGTCTTTTTATTTATTTTTGGCAATACCATACTGTTTTTATCACTATACCTTTGTGGTATAACTTGAAGTCTAGATTTTCTTTTTGTTTGTTTGTTCTTTGAACTGGGAATCAAACTCAGGACCTTGCACTTAACAGGCTGAAGTCCAGGTGTTTGATACCGCCATGGCCCCTGCTTTGTTCTTGTTGCCCAGGATTGCTTTGCTATTGTGGATCTCCTCTGGTTCCATATGAGTTTTAGGACACTTTTCTTTAATTTTGTGAGGAATGCTGTTGGTATTTTGATTGGTATTGCATTAATCTGTATATCAGTTTTGGAAATATGGCTATTTTGACAATATTGGTTCTGCTTATCTAGGAACAGGGGATGTCTTTCCATTTTCAATGTCCTCTTCAATCTCTTTTCACAGTACTGTAGTTTTCATTGTAGAAGGTTTTTGCTTCTTTGGTTAGGTTAATACCTAAGTATTTAATTTTTCTTGATATTATTGTGAATGGTATTATTTACTGAATTTCTTTTATCTATTTACTTATTTATTTATTTAAAAGAGTAAAAGAAGGATAACATAGTAATAGGGGGATTTACCGAATTATAGATAAAGTGGTAGGACAATATCAATGGTTGTTATTTTATCTATTGGTATCTTCAAGATAGATTCTCAGGAAAACAAATAGACAAATAATAGTGAGTTACAGACAAAAATGG
>NW_004955416.1:7606559-7638352 GCF_000276665.1 Chinchilla lanigera | reverse complement strand
CTTCTTCCTCTATAGTCATGATTACGCAGGACTCCTCCTTGAAGATAAGGGTCTGGCCAGAGGGAGAAGGCAAAGTATGCCCTAGACCCCTTCATTCCTGTTGGACCAGCTTGTAGGAGTCTGAGCTCTGGGGCGTTCGCTTCAGAGGGCAGTCCGACCTCTAGTGGTCACCTTTACAGTAAGGGCGTGGCCCAGGGGGCTTCTTAGGGCAGTTCCTCTTGAGGTGGCCTGGCTTTTGACAGCGATAGCAGATGAATGTAGTCAACAAGTTCTTCTTGGGGCCCCGAGAATCAGACTTAGGGTCTGTTTCTCTTAGGGCTGCAACAAAGGCAGATGTTTTTTCTCGGTCTCTTTGTTTTGTCTCCTTGGCGTCCTCCTCACGGCTATAAAATACTGAGGAGGCAATTCTTACTAACATCTCAAGTGAGTTATCTGGGGCAAAAGCCATTTTTTTTGTAGCTTTTTTCTACTATTTGGGGCTAACTGAGTAATAAACTTAGCTTTAAGAATAGTTTGTCCCTCTACTGAACTGGGATCCAGGGAAGTAAGCTTTATCAATGCCTCTTGTCTAAGAAAGCAGAGCGGTGTTCTTTCCAGCCTCCCAGCGCGTTGGGACCCCTCAAACACTTAGTGTCCTCTCCCCAACGTCAACACAGGCGGCAGGAACATGTGGATGAAGTCCTCAGCCCACTAGTCAGTCTCAGCACTATCAGGTGCAAAGTGTCCCAGGCAGGTAACCTAGACATACACCTTCTCTATGAAGGCGGTTTTTCAAAATCTGAATATTGAGTACCCATGTAATCCATGAAGTCTTGGTGCAGACCTCTTCAGAGCTCCACTTGCTCCTCCACCGCAGCCTGTACAGTTAGGGGAAGAATGGCCTCCAGGGGCTCTCCCCAGGTATTGTGCGAGATCCTCCTGGTTTCCAGCTCTCAAATGGCTCCCGCATCCCCAGTCAGCTCGCCCTCTGAGTCGTCGGGCATCGGTACTCTCGTGTTCTCTGAGTCCTTGTTCATCAGCTGCTCCTCTGCTGACTCCGGCCCTTTCTGGCTCTCAAGGGCAGGGCCAAGAGCAACCCATCATGTGGCATGTTTTCCTAGAGGTTTCTCCATGTGAGGATGGTTCATGCACATCTCTGGGCAGGCCTGTTGTGTCAGTGCTTCTCTGTGGCATGGTGTTTTTTGACTGTGCGGCAGCAGCCAGCCCGAGGGCTGGCGCACGTCTCCACACCACTTCCCGGGTGCCTGCTACCTGCCTTTCCTGGTGCCTGCACAGCCTCCCAGAGTGGGTGCCTGCAGCCTGCCTGCCTCCTTGGGTGCCCACACGCCCTCCTGGAGCAGGCACCTGCAGCCTGCCTGCCTGCCCGGGCGCCTGCATGGCCAGGCCCTGAAAGGGCAGTGCTCCCCAGCTACGCAGCCTCCCGGAGCGGGTGCCTGTGGCCTGCCTACCTCCCCAGGTGCCTGCGCGGCCTTCCGGAGCCTGTTTACCTAATTTCTTTCTCTATGAATTCATTACTGTTGTACAGGAATATCATGATTTTTGTGTGTTGATTTTGTATCCTGCTAAATTTGGTTACTGAGTCTAAGAGTTTTTTGGTGGAATTTTTTGGTTCTTGACTATAAAGGATCATGTCTGCAATTAATGATAATTTGACTTCTTCATTTCCTAAACATAACCCTTTTATTTCTTTTCTTGTCTGATTGCTGTGGTTAATGTTTGAGTACTGGTTTTGCACAGGAGTGGTGATATTGTACATCCTTGTCTTGTTCTTGATTTTAGAGGGAAAGCTTTTCCCCATTTAATATGATGTTGGCAATAGGTTTGTCATTAAATGTCTTTTTCTTCCTTTCTTTCTTTGTGTGTGGGGTGTTTTGAGACAGGGTCTTGCTATGTAGTTCAGGCTGGTCCTGAACTCCCTGTGTAGCCCAGGCTGGCTGTGAACTCGCAGCAATCCTCCGACTCAGCTTCGTCTCCTGGAGCATTGACCTCACCCACGAGCAGGTCAGGTTGGGCAGTTGGTTGGCACCTCTGCTGCTCCATGCTGAGGGGAAACAAAATACAGATGAGCTTGGCGTTGGTAGTTGGACGTGGCCAGGGCACGGACTCCATGGGTGTGGAGTTGGCGGAGGTGAACATGGCATGGCTGTCTACCGGTTGGTGTAACTTTCCATCCAAAGAACATTACTTTTATTTCATGTTTGATTGCAACCATGTCTGTCTTTTTTTTTTTTTTTTCACCATTTCTGTTCCCAATACCTTTTCCTCATTAAAGTAAAACTTTCTGTTTCTCCTCTAACCTGGTCTGGGGCTCGAAGAGAAGCCCAGGTTCTTTTACACACCGTTTTGAATACCCTCTCTGGCTGTCTGCCTGGAAAACTAATGCCTTTCAAGACCCAAGACCCAGCTCAGATACTGCTTCTGGAAGTGTTCAGAGTTAAATTAGGCTCTCCCTTCGCTGTGTTTCTATTCTTTTTTCTTTTGTCTTTTTGAGACAGGGTCTCGCTATGCAGTTCAGGCTGGCCTTGAGCTCACTTTGTAGCCCAGGCTGGTCTTGAACTTGCAACAATCCTCCTGCTTCAGCCTCCCAAGTGCTGGGATTACAGGCATGCACCACCATGCCTGGCCTCTTTTTTGTTTTTTGAGACAGGGTCTCTGTACAGCCCAGGCTGTTCTCAAACTTGCAGTAATCCTCCTGAGGACTGGGATGACAGGCGCTCCCCACCATGCCCAGCTTGTTTCCATTCTTGTAGACCACTCTTACGGCATCTCACACGCTGTGTTCTAATTCTTTCCCTGGCATCTTCTTTGCCAAGCAGTGTCCTTCTTCTGCTGCACCAGGGGGCACTCCTGACTTTTCTCTGTATCCCCAGGCTCCAGTTCAGCCCCTGCAAGTCTAGATGCTTTACCAATGGACCCAGGTGTCGGGTAGCTGTAGGGCTGCGCTGAGGGCTTTTGGAGAACTTCTACCCTTAGATGTCCCTCCCTGAGAATGAATACCAGCTGGCCCGGCTTTCTGGATATCGCCCCTCTCCCTGCTTACATCTAGCCAGTACATACAATTGGCAAGTTGGGTTTTTTTTGTTTTGTTTTGTTTTTAAGGTGGTTTGGAAATTGCAATGTAGGCCATGCCTTAAGGGAAAGAGAGTGCAGAATACAAGTGGACTGAGATAGTTGTGTTGGTGTAAATGTTGGGAGTGAGGGGCTGGAGGCTGGAGCGGGGAGGGTTTCATCCCGACAGGGAATAAGCTAAGCTGGGTATAGCCCTGCTGGTTGCCTCAAATAACATCTCATGAGGCTATTACAGACACTTGTCAAAGGAACGCATACTGGAAGGAGAATTGATAAGGAAGCAAATCAGTACCTCTGGATTAATTCCCTGTTGTTACATAATTAATTTTTTCAGTTTGAATATACTTTGTTTCTGTAAGTGGAAAGCCAATTTTCTGATGTAGAATACCCACAGTGAATTATAAAACACAAAACAATATTGAATATCATTCCGTCAGGATAAAATTCGTAAAGCACTCTTTAAAAAATAATAGGGAAGTGAAGGAGGTGCTGCTGCCCAGCCCCCCACCCGCTTCATCTTGCTTTCTTCCTGGTTCTTCTCACTCTTCTTTCCACGGGCCCTTTCAGATTTACACAAAAAAAAACGAAAACAAAAAGTCCTCCCCACAAGCCACTGTAAAAGAGCCCTGTGAGAAAGGGGGAAAAAAATCCCTGTGATCCAAAAGAAAAAATTTTCCACAAAATGCCCTGTATCTTTAGGGCATGCCTTGTGATCCTAGTGCCTAGGAAGTGCATTCCCAGGGCAGTGCCGAAGGTCAAGGGCACAGACCCAGGGAGAAGGCCACCCAGCCAGTGGCTCCCTTCCCTCATCCATCCCAGAGACAGGCCACAGGGGCTCTGAGAGAGCTGAGAATAGAGCGACCAGGACCCCCTCCTGGAAATGTACAGAGGCGCTTCCATGTGTTGGGCTGAGAAGTGGGAGGGCTGGAAGGACACTTGCTATCCAGTGAAACTTAAGAGTGGGGGAGATGGGAAAAGAAATATCTACTTTTTAAAAACTTTCTATATTTTTTGTATTGTTGTACTTACTAAAAAAAAGTAGGTAAAAAACCTTAAACTAGAAGGAGTGTTTAATAAAAGTTTGATTTAAGGCGGAAGCAGGAGGATTCCAAGTTGGAGGACAGCCCAGGCAACTTGGTAAGACCCTGTCTTAAAATAAGGAACCAGTTGTGGTGGTACACTCCTATAGTGCTAGTACTCTGGAAGCTGAGGCAGGAGGATCACCATGAGTTCAAGGTCAGCCTGGGCTACATAGTGAGTTCAAGGCCAACCTGAACTACATATCGAGATCTTGTATCCAATCAATCAATCAATCAATCAATAAATGGGGTGGGGATGTAACTCAGTGAGGAGGAGGAGGAGGAATTCAGTCCTCAGTACCACAGGCAATCATTAAAAATGAAGCTGGTCCTGGCAGCATACTCCTATAATCCAGCACTCTAGGAGGCTCAGGCAAGAGAATCACAAATTTGAGCTCAGCTTGGGCAACTTAGTGACTTGTCTCAAAGAGAACTTGTCTCAGAAATTTTAAAGACACTGGGGATGTGGCTCAGTGTGAAGCCCTGAGTTTAACCCCCGGTATTGTTTGATTAAAAAAAAAAAAAGCTGGAGGCCAGAGGAGAGAGCAGGAGGGATAAAAGACGAATGATGTAAGTAAAGATGACACTGCAAAATAAGCTGTCTAGAAAGCTGTCACTTTTCCTTCCCTTATTATTGTTGTTAATAGTAAAAACAGCTGGGTGGTGAGCTGGCAGGCCAGATGTGCACAGGAGGGCACCTGGGATATGAGAGGGCAGGATGACGCTTTTGTCCTGTGCCCTTCGGGCCTCCTTGAGCTCGGTCAGCCAACCTGGGCTTAGGTTGCCCCGGCATGGGAAGGTGTGGGGCCGGCCTTGGCCCAGTAGGTGGCAGCACCCGCCCGCTGGCCGTCCCTGGCAGATGCTGGGTGCCTGCCTGTGAAGGGGCTTCCTTTACAAACTTGGGTGTAGAACTATGCCGTGCTTCCACCTAAGGAGCCTGGAAAGCCCGTGCGCCTAGCTATTGCTCCCAGAGCAGCAGGCAACCTATGTGCAGAAGTGTGGGGCAGAGGCCTCAGGAGGCAGGGGCAGATTCTGGGATCTCTACTCTGCCTTCATTTACACCAGCTAGGTAGGTCGCACATGAAAGAGAATCTTGGTACTACGTTTGTTTATTTTTACTAATGGAAAATATATTAGGGGTTTTTTTTCCTCTTCGATATAGAGTTGCTGGGCGTGGTGGCGCACGCCTGTAATCCCAGCACTTGGAGGCTGAGGCAGGAGGATCGTTGTGAGTTCTAGACCAGCCTGGGCTACAAAGTGAGCTCAAGGCCAGCCTGAACTGCATAACGAGACCTTGTCTCAAAAAGACAAAACAAACACTGCCTGGCAAACGCAAGGTCGTGAGTTCGGTTCCCGGTACCGGAGAAAAACAAACAAACAAACAAAAAAAGACAAAAAAACAAAAGACAAACAATATAGAGATGCAAAGCTGAAAACTAAAAGTGGATCATAACCTCCCCAGATAAACCCTATTGGCATTTTTTAAAAATGATAAGAGAAATCCTCTTTAGGGTCTGAAAAATCACAGGAAGGTACAAAAGAAGTAAATACTGGGGCTGGGGATTTAGCTCAGCGGCAAAAGCGCCTGCCTGGCAAGCGCAAGGTCGTGAGTTCGGTTCCTGGTTCCGGAGAAAAAAAATTAAAAAATAAAAAAAATAAAAAAATAAAAAAAGAAGTAAATACTTCCTCCCTCTCCACCTTCATCCTCTCCAAAGGAGAGTACCATTAAACGCCTTAGCATTGCCTTGAGAAAAAAATTAAACTGTGCCCCTGCTCAACTGTAATTGTTTCATTTTTTTTTTATTTTAAACCCAAAAATGATCATATAATAGTTATGAGTTTTGCTTTTTTAAAAAATTCACATTATCACAAAGATTTTCCTGAGCCATTCCACAGATTCCTGTGTGTCATGTTTTTAGTGGGTCTCTGTTGATGTGGAGATCCAGCTGGTGCCAGTGAGCACCTAGTGTAAGCAGTGTTGGAATGAGCATGCTTGTGTTTTTATTTTGGTACATATTTTCAGTGCAGATTTCTAGGGCTGAATCAAAAGAAAATGTGTGCATGTGTTTGTGTGTCTGTCTGTACTGCTGGGGATCGAACCCAGGGCCTTGCACGTGTCGGGCAGGCGCTGTAACCACCTAGCTACATCCCCAATACTTGTAAATTTCATTTTGAGATAGGGTCTTGCTAGATCGCCCAGGTTGGGCTTGAACTTGTGATACTCCTCCCTGAGTCTCCTGAGTACCTGGGATTATAGGCATGTACCACATAGGAGAGAATGTTTTAAAATCTGATGGCAAAGTTTTCCACCAGAAAGTTTTCCAGTTTTCACGCCCACCAAGAGTGAGTAGAAAACTGAGTATGGTGGCACACTTCTGTAATCCCAGCTTTCTGGGAGGCTGCGGCAGAAGGATTGCAACTTCAGTTCCTGCCTGGGCAATTTACAAGACTGTGTGTCAAAATAAAAAATGAAAATAAAAGGACTAGAGATGTACAAAGGCCCCGAGTTCAATCCTCGGTTAAAAAAAGTGTGTGAAGAGTAGCTGCCTGCGGGGCTGTAGAGAGACCAGGCTACTGTGCTCCTGCCCCTGCTGGGAGCTCTTTGACATCAGCAGTGGTGAGACTGAGCATCTGCAGGAAGTAGGCCCAGCTTCTCTGCTGGGTTGCAGAGGCTGGCTCCCTCCACGGCCCTTGCCTCCTCCCTTGCAAGTCTGCACGGCAGGCATGAAGAGGGGCAGCAGCCTTTCTTTCAGGTGGACGTCGGGTTTCCCTTGTCACCTTAGCAAGGTCGCCCTGTTCGTCCCTGGGTGGGAATGAATGACACTGTCTTCTGACTCTTCCAGGTGAAGAAAGCGTATAGGCAGAAGGCCCTCTCCTGCCACCCAGACAAAAATCCAGATAATCCCAGAGCAGGTGAGCCTCGGGAGGGGATGAGAAGACCTGCTCACCTGACATGCATGTCTGTGCTCTAAGCCCCGCGGGTGAGGCTGTGGAGGGAGGTGCGCGGGGCCTGCTCTGGGCAGGGTCCCCCCAGGGCCTCACAGTCAGTTGCTGATGCTCTCACGGTCCTCGCAGGTCTGGCATCTGTCAGTGCCAGCTTTTCTACCACTGTGGCTGCTTTGGAATGCTTTTCTGAGGGAGCACACCATCATCAAATCTAGCTTTATTTTTCTCCTTTCTTTTTTGGGGGGGATTTAGCTGAACTCTTCCACCAGCTTTCTCAGGCCTTGGAAGTGCTGACCGACGCTGCAGCCAGGGTGAGTGCCTCCTCCTTTAGGTGACCGTCCCCTGTGGACAGAGACCATTGCTGCCATCAGCCTCCATCCTCCGCCCCAGTCCTTGCTGTCCAAGCCTTGGAGACCCAGGTGCCAAGCTGCTGCCTCGATGGCTCCGGGCTGGAAGTCAGGGGCCAGGAAAGTGCTGGGGCTGTGTCTTTTTCTCTGGCCAACCTACTGCTCTGTGTTCCTTTGTCCTGCCAGGCTGCATATGACAAGGTCAGGAAAGCCAAGAAGCAGGCAGCAGCGAGGACCCAGAAACTTGATGAGAAAAGGAAAAGAGTGAAGCTTGGTAGGTGACTTCATTGCTCCAAGTGGCCTTTGGCTTCCCTCCCTCACTTCCCTTCCTGAAACATCACTTCCAGCTATTCAAAGCCCCTTAGTTGAGGCTCTGGGCGAAGCACTGTTAGGAATAATAGCACTTACTATATACACTGTTAAAGTTTAGAAACATGCTGGAGCTGGAATTTAGGCTCTAAAATATGAGTAGAATTGATGCTCTTGTTCTCTGTACCAGGCCAGGTCTCCACCATTCGTTCCAGCCTCGTCCCAGCCCAGAGTTAGTACTCTGACAGCCTCTCTCTGCAGGATTCCGAGAGGTCCAGGCTTGCTTGCTTTTCTCTGTCTGCCTGTCTATTTGTCTCTCTCTCTTTCTCTGAGACAGGGTCTCACTATGTAGTTTAGTCTGACCTTGAACTATGTAGCCCAGGCTGGCCTTGAACTTGTGGTGATTCTCCTGCCTCAGCTTTCTGAGTCCTGGGATTATAGATATGTGTCATCATGCCCAGCTTTCTTTTCTTTGCTTTTCTTTGCTTTGCTTTTCCTTTTCCTTTTCCTTTTCTTTTTCCGTTTTCTTCTTTGTGGTACTAGGGATTGAACCAAGGGCCTTCACACTGAGCTATACCCCCAGCCCCTCAGTCCTCCTGCCTCAGCCTCCAAGAGTGCTAGGTTCACAGGTATGCATCACCAGCTCAGACTTTTTTTTTCTTTTCTTCTCTTTTCTTTTCTTTTCTTTTTTCTGTCTGTTTGTTTGAGACCAGGTCTCACCGTGTAGTTCAGGCTGGCCTTGAACTTGCTTATGTAGCCCAGGCTGGCCTCAAACTCCTGGCAGTCCTCCTGCCTCAGCCTCCTGAGTGTTGGGACTACAGGCGTGCACCACCATACCTGGTTTCTTTCTTTCTTTTTTAGTAGGATTTCACTCACAGTGATCCTCCTGCCCGTGCCTCCTGAGTGCTGGAGTTCTAGGCATTTATCACTGTGCCTGACAAAGGCTTTCTCTTTTAACATCTTTATTTTGAGGTGTTCTTTGCATACCATAACATCTACCATTTTAAGTGTAAGGATCAATGATTTTTAACAATTAGCTGGTGCCACTATGACTATAAATCAATTTTAAAACACTTGCGTCCACCCACTAAGATCGGTACAGGCATTCTGTACTCCGTAATTTCCCCTTCCTGTCTGTTCAGTATGCACATACTTTGATAAGTGCCTGCACCGTTCCAATGCAGCCACTTCTCTACCTAGAAAAGGAGGGTGGGCTGTGAGCACTGCTGAGTGGCAGAGCGCTTGCCTAGCATGTGCAGGGTCCTGGGTTCAATCCGAAGTATGGCAAAAAAACAAAACAAAAACAAAAGTAGAAGTTGTAGGTGACTAAGTACACAGAAAGAAAAGCAGAGAGTCCCAGGCCTGAGAGAACTGTTTGTCACAGTAGCTGGCCTGGCACAGGGCAGGTTTCCTGGGGAGGCAGGCAGGGATGCAGAGCAGGGGTGATGCTTCACACCCTGCCGCCTCTAGGGGAGTCTCCACAGCCAGTCCACAGTAGGGTTTGGCAATGCCGGGGGCCAGCGGAACAGACAGTGAGAACTTGAGCTCAGTGGTCCAACGTGAATCAACCCAAGGCGAGGCCCCAGCTCAGGCCATGGTACCAAACCACAGGAGCAGAGGCCAGCACTCCGCCCACGGGCATCCCTGACACACCGCCCTGGGCTGCTGACATAAGCACCCACCCGCACCTGCTCTCTCTGTGTTTGTGGAAAGAACCAGCTTGGTCAGTGTGAGCTGTTTTAACTCTTCCAGACCCCGGCCACCTGGCTGGAGCCCATCTCTCTTCTGTGCTCCGACCTTTCTCAAGAAAGTAACTTGGAGGCTTATAGCAGGGTGCAAGGGGCAGCAGTTACTGTATGGTGTTGCCCTGTTGGAGGCTTTGGGGAAGCAGCCAGAGCTGGGGTGAGCTGACGCCATGCAGAGACTGCACAAACGAGCAAGTGGGTCACATAACCCTTGTGCCTAGACCTGGAGGCCCGGGAGCGGCAGGCACAGGCCCAGGGGAGTGAGGAGGAGGAGGAGAGCCGGAGCACCTGGACGCTGGAGCAGGAGGTGAGCATCCGGCCTGAGCACCCTCTGCAGAGCAACAGGAGGAGGAATGGGGCAGGGTGATGTGCGGTGGGAGGGCTTGCTCTCCCCTTTCTGTGGGAGCAGGTGATTTGTCCCACCTGCAGGTTGCTGAGCACTTGCTTGCAAGTGGAGCCTCCCAGGGACCTTTTCAAGGTGAGCGAACCTGGAATTGGATCGGCACAGAATTGTCACCCCTCCGCCCCTCACTCTGCAGATTGCACGCCTACGAGAAGAGGGTTCCCGGCAGCTGGAGGAGCAGCAAAGGCTGATCCAGGAGCAGATACGCCAGGACCGTGAGCAAAGGCTGAGAGGTGAGGGCACCGTGCTCTCCTGTCCCCCAGGCAGCTCCATCTTGCCCAGAGTGGCCACAGTGACTGTTCTATTGAGCGGCTGTGGAGGCTTCCACCTGCAAGAACCCTGTAGATACCCCATGATCCCTCCTCCGACACACTCTGCGGGTCCCATCTTCTTACCAGTTCATGGAGGCTGTGTGCTTTTACTGTCTCTGGGACCTCCTGGCTGTTTTGTTTGGTCTTGGTCCCAAGCAGAGGCGGCTCTCTTTTGGAGCAGGTGAGCAGGGGAAAGGCCCAGGGTAATTGCTTCAGTGGAACTGTGTGGTCTGTAGCTCTTGCCCCAGAAAGTTTTCCCAGCTCTTCATTTGGAGAGAGCAACAGGTGATCTTCAGGAGGTGGGTGGGCAGGCCACCCCAGGCCTGGGGCAGGACTGCATCTGTCTTCCCCACCAGCCCCTCATGGCGGGGCAGATATTACCCTAGGTCAGGGGTGACCTTACCTGGTCACTCTGGCTCTGGACCACCTCTCCTGTGGATGCCTCATATTTTCCTTCTTCTTTTGCCAACATTTCCAGGAAAGGTGGAAAATACTGAAGGCAAAGGAACTCCCAAGCTAAAGGTGAGCCTGGGCAGAGTCCATGAGCCACCTCACAGCACCTCCCTCAGCAGGGGCAGATGGGCTTCTCGTGGGACTCTGGGTCTCTGAGCAAGTTGGCATCGCTACCACATGCTTGCCATCCTCCAGCCACTGGATACCAGGCTGCTTCTCAGAGCTGGCCAGGGTGGTTATAGCCCTGGCGATTGTAGGGCAGAGTGTCCCGCAAAGGCCCCTCGAGAGTGTATTACAGGGTGGGGATATCGCTGAGAGGGAGCTGGCTGCCTTGCCTCTCGGTTCTTATGAGGAAAACATGCTTTTGGTGGTACTCCCTAGACTACAGGTGCTTGGAGACCAGGAGGGCCTCTTCTACACCGGTGAGCTCAGATGTAGGGTCTGATGGTGCTGAACCAAATGTCAGTGCCTGAGACGGTGTCTTTCAGCTAAAATGGAAGTGCAAGAAGGAGGATGAGTCCCAAGGCGGCTACTCCAAAGATGTCCTCCTGCGGCTTTTACAAAAGGTCAGCCTGCTCTCTGCCTGTCTGTCCTATTTTCTCAGCCTACAACTCCGCCAGACCTCAGGACTCTGCCCTGCACTTCCCCTAACATCTCTATCTGCTTTTTCTTTTGTACTGTCGCATAGCCCACAGGACAGCCTAGAAACTTCTCCCCAGGCACAGTCCTGCTGTCACTTGTGTTGCCATGTGCCGTCACCGGCTAGGTGTCTCCTTCACTGCCTGAGTGTGCTGGGAGACAGGAGGTGGGGTCTGGCGTGAAAGCCCACCCTCTTTCCTCCATTCAGCTGAGGCAGCTGTGCCATCATGGCAGCCTGAGTTACGGGCCTTTGCTCATCTCCTTTGCAGCCCTGCACTCCTGAAATAAACTTTCCTTTCCTACCTCTGATCTTGCTTCTCTGGGTCCCTAGTAATAAGGTTATTCCCAGGCTGAGAATGTACCAGTGGGCCTCAGGGCTGCCCTGGCTGGTCTCTGGCACAAGCTGGTCCCTGCCAACAGCTCAGCCACTGGGACCTCTTTATCTCCACAGTATGGTGAGGTTCTCAACCTCGTGCTTTCCAGTAAAAAGGCAGGCACTGCCGTGGTGGAGTTTGCAACTGTCAAGGCTGCGGTGAGTGCTGCCTGCATGGGGCTCAGGAGTCATTGTAGGGCAGGGACCCAATTTTGTGAGCCCTCAGAGTTGGTGACCCACACTCACAGGGATCTCTGGGCCAGCTGAGAATGAAGGCTTACTCAAAAGCACCCCCTCCAAGTGCTGGGAGAACGCTCTGACTTTTAATTTCATGCTGGCCGCCTTCTACCCTGCCCTTTCTGGGTTCTGAGCCCTGGGTTTTGCTTGGCCAAATCAAAAAACATATCCCCAGCACCCTTCTATGAGACGGATCAGAGCTTTGGCCCACCACCATTTTCAGGTTGTTGGAGTTGCCTAGCTCTGCTGGGAAAACTAGATTGCTGGTTCTGTCCTCTCTGTGTAGTTCTGAGGGCCCCTTTACAGCTGATTTGCATGCATGGCACCAGGACTGGATGTTCCATTTGACAGGAGCTGGCTTTCCGGAATGAAGTGGGTCTGGTGAATAACCCTCTGAAGATTTCATGGTTGGAGGGACAGCCCCTAGGCATGGTGGGCCCCAGCCACCCAGAACTATCAAAGGTAAGGAGCCCAACCTCACCCAGGTAGGCCTGCTTAGGCTCAAGGACCTCCTCCCCTTTATATCCCTCAGGCACCTTTCCTCCCAAGTCAGGTCGGCAGGTTCACCAGCCTGAGAAGGAGGCTGTGATTCCCCGCTGATCCGTTTTCCTGTCTGAGGGCCAAAGGGGTCTTACCCTATACATTGTTTTGTTTTGTTTTTGTTTTTTTGTTTTGTTTTTCTCCGGTACCGGGAACCGAACTCACGACCTTGCGCTTGCCAGGCAGGCGCTTTTGCCGCTGAGCTAAATCCCCAGCCCCCCTATACATTGTTGTTGTTGCTATTATTTTGGGTGCTGTGGATCCAGCCTAGAGCTTCACGTATGCTTCACATATGTGCTGCGTCACTGAACTAGACCCCCCAGCTCAACGCAGTGCTCTTAGCCCCTGCTTTCCTTCTCCATCCATCTCCTGGTGGGGCTCACCCTCACCCAGAGGGCCCGCAGGGTGCTTGGCTGTGGTGTGAAGCGTTTGCAGCTTAGATGACCTAGTGCTGCAGGGGAGAGACTGCTGTCTGAGGCAGCCGTTTCCTTCCCCAGCTCATCAGTTTTCCAGGTGTGTCTCTGGCTCCCCAGACAGGAACTGACTGTGAAAGGGCAACATCCCCTCTAGAAAAACCACTGGCCCCTTGCTGGGGTACTGCTTGCCGAGCCTGGGTGCCCCACTCAAGGTATGCAGCTTCCGTGATGCTCGCCCGGTGCTGGCTGTCAGTCCTCGGCGCTCCGGGAAGGTGGTGTTCACTCCGCCTCCCAAGGCCCTGCTGTTTTCTGACTTAGATGCAGAGGCTGGGGTTGCAGGGCTCTTGCTCACACCTGACCCCTCCTTGGTGGGACAGATGGGTTTGGGGACAAGAGCCAGCAGTCTGGCCCTTCGTGTCTCTGAAACACTCCTGGTGCCTGTGGAGTGAGCCATAGCCCCACCCTAGGTTAGGAGTGTCTGTCCCTCAGGGACCAGAAGCTTTCTGTGAGTGTGTCCCACACCCAGAGCAGAGGAGGACTATGGAGGACTATGAAGCCGAGCCCAACTCAGGAACCCGGTTTAAAAGAAACCGCACTCCCCTCCCTTCAAGTTCTAGCACCTCGCAGCCCCAAGTAACACTCCACAGGTTGTGGTGGAAAGAACTTTATTATCTCCTGTATGCACAAAGGGACATTACAGCTCGGCACCTCCACGCAAGAGGAGGAAAGAAGGAGGCCAGAGGGGCGGGTTGTGGAGGCAGCGTGTATCAGAGCTTCTGTCCCCCATGGCCTAGCTGAGAGCTGCTGAGCTCTGGCTTCAGGTCTTCTGGCCAGGCCACAGGGTGAGATCGTCGCACAGCTGGTGGCCTGGATCCAGTGGGCTTGGCTGAGCTGACAGTCCCATTGTCAGGGGTTTGGGCAAGGCAGAGCTCCCCAGGCTTGGCAGAAGATTCTGGAGACTAGATATGCTGCTTCATGGTTTAGTATCCACCCTGACCCAGTGCTCGTGTCTCCTAGCAAAGGAATCTGCTATTGTTTCTGCAGCATTTCCCAAAGGCCGCCATCACAAATAGTTCTGGGGATCCTGAAAGTACCCCTTTGCAAGCTGTGTTGGTGCCTTTGGCTGACATTCCCTCCCTTGGGCCTAGGGATTGCTCCAGGCAGCCGTGGTGACAGGCTGTCTCTCACGGCCTCTTTCCTGTTAAGGATTCCTTTGCTCTTTCTCCTGCGTTTCCCTCCGTGTCTCCTGCTCTGCCGGCCTGTTCTTGTTCCTGCAGCCTCTGATGCTTTTCCCCTCCGTCTATCCCATGCATGGATGGCTCCAGGCCAGGGTCTAGCCAGCGCCGTCTGGGGGACCTAGTCCAGGGATGTCCGTGTTCTTGCTTGTGCTTCCCAGTGTGGTACCATTAACCACGTGTAACTGTGAGCATAGGAAACATGACTTGTGTAGCCCGGAACTGAATTTGCATTTTTATTTCAGTGTACTTAAATAGCCACATGTAGCAAGTGGCCACGCAATTGGACCAAGGCAAACCTAGTTCTCCCGTCTTCTCAGGCCTCACCACATTCCCCTTCAGCCTGGGTCGGACCACTTTTGCCCAGATGTGTCCTGTAACCTCTCTGCTGACAGTGGCTTCAGACGAGGCTGCTGCGGGGCAGTGTTGATTCTGCCCAGTTGGTGTCCTCACCCTGACTCGCCCCTGTGCCATCTTGTCACCCTACTGGCTTCTGTGGTTACGGGTGTGGCCTCCCCTTCCTGGCTTCAGCAGCTTCCTTCAGGGCTCCTGCTAGAAAATGACCCCAGCATTCCCACTGGCCTGTCTTTTCGTTCTGGCGTACCTTGGACAACTGTTCAGGATCTGGAAGGCAGAAAGAACCCTTGCCTCGTCCTTGTTACACAATTATACCCTCCTCCTCTGGGTCGCTGGGTCCAGCTCCTCCATCACCCCATTTCTGCCCCGCTCACCCCACTCAGAAACTGAGCTCACTGGGGAACTGCTCCCTCAGCATCTGTAGAACCTCCTCAAGAAGCGAAATCCCCAAGTCCACCTTGAAGGAGAAGAAAGGGTCACTGAGGTCTGCAGCAGGTGTCCTCTGGAAGGGGGCAGTGTCTGAAAGGTCCTCCTCTGAGGACTGATGGAGGGTGCCCGCCAGGGAGAGCGCCGAGGGCAGGGTGGCTGAGTAGGCAGCGGCATAGGCGGCAGGGGGCTCCAGGATGTTGGGGCAGCTGGAACTCTCTCGGTAGAGGCGAGGAGGCTTAGGTGGGGCCAACAGGGTGGCCCGGGGCTGCTCATCCCCCCACAAGGGCAGGCGCCGTCCATCCGGCCTCCCTTGAAGTTCCCGGATGACTTCTCGGTTGCTGTACTCCTCATGGTCACCACCGGCAGTGCTAGCCTGGCTAAGCACACTGCCCTGTCGCCGGAGTCGCCGTGGCCGCCCCAGGGTCAGTCGCTTGAGGAAGGAAGCATTGCGGAAGGAGCCTTTCCGCCAGGTCTCCATTGGACCCAGGGGAACCAGCAGACGCCTCAGAAGCCCGCAGTCAGGCACTCAACAGCAGCTAGTGACCATCTGGTCCCCGCTGGCCAGTGAATGCCAAGAATCGGGGACAGCCTGGGTGCCCCAGAAGCAGAGGCCCAGGTTTCTGCTCAGTGTGGTCCTCTGGCTAGCATCTTGGACGGTGACACAAGGCCCAGGAAGGAGTGCTTTTTGTCCAGGAGAGTAAAGAGCTGGGAGTTCTGGCAGCAAGAGGTCCCCCAGGAACAGGAGTGGCCTGGTTACCTGAGAGGGCAGTGGAAAAAACCCCGGCAGGAGCAGAGCACTTACTGAGCTGGGGCAAGGGCAGCGGGTGGCAGAGGAAGATCCTCACAAGCTCCTTCTGCAGGCAGGAGGCAGGTGTGCCCGGCTGATCCTCTCCAGCTGCTGTGGGCACCACCGTCTCTGGGCCAGTGGAGGACTGTGCCTTCTCCGCCGGCGGCTGTGGGACTGATGAGTGCCTTGGCTGTTTGTGCCAGTGTGGCGGTGGCGGTGTTTTGTTTTCAGCTGACTCAGTCAGGTGGGAAGCCGGGTTTCATGCGCTGAGGTAATTGCAGCATCCGCAGGCAGGAGCACGGCAGCTGTGACCAACACCCCAGGGCAATGGGGAGCTTCAGATTCCTCTTGAGACTGGTCTGGGGGCAGCCTGGGTTGTGTGTCACCGTGCTACTTCCTGTCTCACCGTAGCTCCACCACCCTGACCCCAGCCACTGGTGTGTCTGGGAGGGGCCCGGGAGGGGAGGATGAGAGACCTGTTGCTGAGGTAGGTGACTCAGTCCAGGGGCCTGGTGATAGGCCCTCATTAGCAGAGCCTGCAGGAATCCGAGGAAGGAGGCAGAGGGTGTGTTAACGGGAAGCAGCCTGTAAAGGGCTCAGCACCTCCCAGGGGTGGGCCAGGCCATGCCAAGGGTGACTCCAGCAGTAACGTGGGGAAGGGAGCGCTGCCCTCCCCACAGCCTGACAGCCAGTCCGGCTGCTCAGTTTCCTCCTCCGCCCTCTTTACCCTGAGGGCCTCCTGGGAGGAGGGCAGCGGAGGGCCAGGCCTGTGGCTCCCACCTCACCGTGCTCTCCTTGCCCTCCGCAGCGGGGTCTCCTTTGGCCCCTCTTCTACGGAGGGGCAGGGCCAGGGGGTGCTGCCATGGATTGCTGGTGTCCTAGAGGTCTGGCCGGGAGAAGGCAGCCAGAGCTGTGGGAGGGGCCGGGCTGGGCAGGGCTGAGTAGCACTTCCTGTTTCTCTGTGCCCCTTGCTCTGAACCAGTTGGCCAGGGCCCGGCAGCTTAACTCCAGCCACTCCCCTCTTATTCCCCGGGTTACCGACCATCCAGCTTTCCTCCTGGCTTGTCCCACACGGTGCGTAGCTCCGCACTAGACAGGCCACCGCCTCTGCACTGCACATGTGCTGCACGTGTCTCTGTGCAGCAGGTGGACCCCACAGTGGTCTCCCAGCAAGGGAGGACAGATCTGACTCCTACTGCAGACCTCATGAGGGTGTGGGGTTGGCGGCTCAGGGCTCTGCCACAGAGCTGCTTCTCCACCCCACAGCACTGGCCCACTGAGCTGCTTATTATTCATTCTTTTGATTATTAAAATATAGCTCTCTTTCACCCCACACTGTTCTGGCAAGATCATAAGAGAAACCGCGGGCCCTGCCCCCTGGGAGCTGCCGTGGACGTTTAGAGCCAAGGTGGCCTCCCGCTTGCTCTCGTGCCATGTAGAACGAGTTGGAGGCTGTGCCGCATGCAGGGCTCCGGCCTGTGTCCTCAGACCAGACCCGCAGAGCACAGGCAGCTGGGCAGTGGGGAGGGCACAGTGCTCTGGTCTGTGCCCGGCAGAGCTGCTCCCAGGGGAAGCCCGTGCCAGGCAGATGTGGGTCGGGACGGGGAGTGTCAGGTGATGGCTGAGAGGGGAGAGAGCAGACAGGGCCTGGCCAGCCACGAGGAAGTATTTGTCGGACAGAGAGGAACCAGGGATGACTGGATGTAGCAGTGCGGGGTGGGAGCAGCCGTCGAGAGGGCTGAGGGCAGCAGAGGCCGGTGTGGGAGCAAGGCCTGCTGTTGCTGAGAGCGCACGAGTGAGTCGGGGCTCCGGAAGGGTGTTTCTGGGTCCCTCCTTGCCTCTGTCTTCCTCCCTCCAGGACTCTCGGCCTGCAGCTCTGCCGAGCCCCATCCTCTGAATCCCCTGACTCCTCTGACACCTCCCTTTCCCTTCTGTCTCCCAGGGCTCAGTGCGGTCGGAGAGGGACTATGAGAGCCTCGTCATGATGCGCATGCGCCAGGCAGCCGAGCGCCAACAGCTGATCGCCCAGATGCAGCAGGAGGACGAGGGGCAGCCCACATAGCCTCGAACTCCCTCCCTCCCACTCCACAGCCTTTTTCTTAACCAGTTCCAATAAACTTTTTTTTTTAAAAGTCTACCACTGTCCGGTGCTGAGGCACTGGGCTCTCTCTGGGCGGGGCAGACCCCCAGCAATTTGAGTCATGAGTCACTGCCAGACAGAGCAGAGGAGCAACCACTCATCAGAGGCCTTTATTGGCGTGGACAGGCCACGCAGCACCTGCCCGCCCCTCCTGGGCTGCCCTCTGGACTGTGTGCTCCGGATGGACGCCTGCAGCTGGGGTGATGTAACGCCTGGGCCAGCCCCCCCCCCAGCCCCCCGCAAGGCCAGTCCTGCCCATCCATGCTCGGCTGGAGAAGGTGACGACCTGGGAAGAGTGAGCAGGCAGTCAGTGCAGCAGTGTCTCATCTGCAAGTCAGTGTGAGAAGGTCACTCCTTGTGCAGGCACCACACCAGGGTCTGGCCCACCCCTGTCATGCTCAGCACTCGGAAGCCCCTGCGTTCCAGCTTGTCCAAGACTATGCGAGGAGGGTCGTTGACATAATATTCATAGCTGCAAAGAGACCGGGGTGGCAGGCGACGTGTGAGAACACAGAGCAAGCCCCATGCAAAGCTGGGGGCCAGGCTGGTCAAGAGCTCCATCGAGTGGCACTTGCCAGGTGCTTCCTGGATGGCAGGCTAAGTGCATTCACAGACCTCTCTTGTCTAGCACTGCACATGCGCTAGTTCATTTTTTCCTCCTAAGTCTAACAAATATACCTTATTATTGCCATGTACTCTGTGTAGAGAGGCTTGAGCTGCTTACCAGGTGTGTTACCAGGTAACCCTGTGGTAGTCTGGAGCCCGTCCCGTCCTCCCTCCCCTGCTCGGGAGGAGCTCTCCTCATCCTGGCATCTGGGCCCCTCTGGCTGCCCCACTGTCCTGCAGTCCTGGAACCACGAGGCTGCCCCCGCTCTGGCATGGATGATGCTTGGTGCTGCAGGGCTGTGAAACAGGTGGGGGGGACACCTCATGGCAAAGGGGTAGTGCTGGCTTCTGATCCCCAGCCCTTGCCAAGGGGCTGGGCATGGATCTTTGAATTGAAACCCACTCTGGCAGCTCTTCTCACGATTCCAGAATCTGTGCGGCCAGGCTCCCCAACCCCCACGCTGAAGGAAGGGTATGGGCAGAAAAGGAAGCGGGGGTCTCAGTTCTGATGTGGAGATGGGGTAAAGGCCGTGTGCTGCAGCAGAGCTGGAAGCAGGACCCAAGCATCCTGCTGTTTCTAGAGCTGAGAGGGTGGGACAAGCAACAACCCGCCTATGGAGCCCTACAGCCCTAGACCAGACAGTCCTCCCGCCAGGATGGGCTCCTAAGCCAGTGGGGGCTTTCTGACTGGGGAGGGGAAGCTGCGGATGGGACCGGCTGCTACAGAGTCCTGCGCCCCAGGTGAAGGTGGCAGGGCCCGGGCTGGGTGGTGTACAAGGCCCGGGCAGGACGAGCAGCTCCCAGGGAGAAGGTGCTGAGGGGCACCCCTACTTACAAGTTGTTCCCCAGGACACTTCTCTTGGAGGCCCCCAGATGCTGCATCAGCTCCGGATCCGAGTGCTCGTCGCCCACCATGGTGGGGCCCACCTCCTGCAAGGTAAGCCAAGTGGCTGCCTGCTTGGCTGCCAGGGTCCTGGAAGATCTCACTGCGCTGCCTCAGCTGACTCCTGGCCCTGGGCAAACCAGGTGAGGGCTGAAGGCAGAAGTGAGGGGCCATGGAGGCTGCGGCCCATCAATGCTGAGCCTAGCAGTGTGGGCCTGCCTGACCCCTCCAGGCAGAGGTGGGCTCTACGGGATGATGCTTGGCACCCTCAAACAGGCACCACCCCATGTCTGTGTGTATTGAGGTCACCTGGAGAACAAAAGATGTGGGCACAATGTTCACATAACAGCTTGTGCCCGGCAAGTGAACTTAAGTTACCAAAAAGAGAAAAAAGGAAAACCCAAAACTTGTACGCACATTATTTAGCAGCCTTATTTGTAGTAGCCAAAAAGGTGGAAACAAAAGTTTGTTATCTGAGGGCTGGGGATTTAGGCTCAGCGGCAAAGCGCCTGCCTGGCAAGTGCAAGGTCGTGAGTTCGGTTCCCGGTACCGGAGAAAAACCAAAAAAAAAAAAAAAAAAAAAGTTTGTTATCTGATGACTGGGGACATAGAGTGCATACCCTAAGTGGCAATAAAGGCGTGAGCACCAATCCCTGCTGCAATGTGGATGGAGCCCAGGAACACGGAAGGAAGAGAAGCCAGACACGGGAGACCATGGAAGGTCAGCACGGAGATCAGCGGTCACCACGGGCTCGGGGAAATACGTGAATGTAGCGGGTGCAAGGTTCCTTTGGAGGTGTTAGAAACGTTCTAGAATTATGTTTGTACAACTCTGAATATGAAAAAAAGTTGACTTCTACACTTTAAGCGAGTGAATTCTTTGGAATCTAATTTTGGCAGTAAACTATAATTAAAAAAAAAAAAGAATCATTAAAGGAAGACATTTCTAAATATGCATTTCCAAGTTGAGAGAGAGTGTGTGCTGGCAAGGGGTCCAGGAACCTGTATTTCAGCTACTGGACAGGTGCAGATTACAGGTCCCAGACCGCTCCTCTCATGACGAACCCACCCACCTGCGATTTGCTTCATCCCAAGGGAGCTGGGTACCCTCTGCTGGTCACCTTAGCGTTAGGAAGTGGGGAGGAGTACCCTAATGCTCCAGGGGGGGCAGTCACCCAGCACCTTCATTTTCTAAAGAAAAGGCCGAGATCTGGGCTCCTGGCTGATGTCGGGGTGAACCCTCGCTGGAAGGGCCTCAGGGCGCCCCAGCGGCTGCAAGCGGCCGGGACGTGGCACGGGGCGTCCAGTGCCTTCGCCGCTCCTTTCCCTTCCCGTACCTCCGATGCCCTTCGCGTCCGCGGAGCGGCTCCCGGAGGGCACTGTGCAGCACGTGCGACGCCAGGGCTTCCCAGCGCCGGGCGTCGTGGGACAGGTCCCTCCTCGTCCCAGCCCCCCCAGGTGCCTCCCTGCGCGGGCCATGTCGCCCCGGGCCACCCAGCGCCGCCTGGAGCGCCCTCGACCCCCGGGGCCCTCGTGGCGTCGGGCGGGTGCTCACCATGCGGATCTGGGTGCTGATGAGCAGGTAGGGCATGGCTCGCGTCCCGCCCGGCTCCGGGCTCGGCTCTGGGCTCCGCCGGACAGCGCGCGGTTGGGACCTGCGGTGCGGTGCGCGTCCCGTTACCCCGCTCTGCTCCGCGGCGCCGCCCCCGCCCCCTGCCGCCCCCGCGGCTGGCCAATCAGACGCGGGCGCCGTGACGCTCCAGGCTCCGCCCGCCCTGCGCTTCTCCAGGTGGACTTGGCCCCAGGTCACTTGCGGTCTCTGTGCGGCGGAGCAGTGGTGTGACAGGGGCTGGGTGTGTGGGGCAAGGATGTCCCAAGGGACTGGACGCGTGCTGACCCTGCGCCCCCTTCCTGCAGCACCTTCAAGTCCTGCTGATCCCTCCTAGTCCCCCTTGCGGCCTGAGCGGAGAGCAAACTATGCTCTAGGCCAGCAGCCACCTGCCCAGAGACACGGCAACAGGCAACATCTTTAGCGCACCCACAACTTCCCCTCGCCAGAACACCTTTCCAGGAGATTCTTTAAGCTCCCAGGGAGCTGGGGCAGGAAGTTTGTGGCCTCCCCTGAATGCTGAGGCTGAAATTCCCTCCTGGCGCACAGCGCAGCCCCCCAGGGACTAATTCCCAGCGCAGCGGCGGGACCTCGTGTTTCAGTGGCGCTACAGCAACTGCGGGAGCCGCGCGGCTCCGAGCCGGGGTGCACTGACTCCACGGGTGGAATCCGGGCCCCGTGGGAGGAGCACTCGCAGGAGGTCACAAGGCCACGCCTGGGGCAGGTGAGCAGCTTCCTCCGCACCAGCTACCAGAGAGGGCGGCGAGTTCGCGGCAGGCGTCCCCATCCTCATCTGGCTGCAGCAAAATCTGACAGTTCAACATTCCTTATCTGCCTTAGGAGGAGTGGTTCCCTAAAAAGCAAAATAAAACTGAAAACACTCCATAACCTCACCCCGAAGACCCTGGAAATGTTTGCACTTGCCTCGGGTATTCACAGGCCATCCAACCCCGGGACAGACCTGGGAGAGCTGCAAAGGCAGTAAAAGGCCTGGTCCAAAGGGACCTCTGTGCTTCCCACCTGTAACCTGGACTAACAATTGAGTGGGCGGGAAAAGGCTCATTCACGCTCAACAAGGAACTTGTGAAAACGACAAAAGATTCATGTCTGTGAAGAATGCAAATACATCAGTGAGGAAAAGATAAACCAGTAGTGTAGAAAAACTATAGACAAACGATGGTCCTAGCACTACACAAAAGAACCCCGGCAGCACTAGAAATCCTGGAAAGGAAAATTCGGCTACATTTTAAATGACGCTGCAATGCTGCTGTACAGATTAACAAAAAGATGAAAAGATTTAAAATTTGTGGATGTTGGGGTGGGGGATTTAGCTCAGTAGTACAGGGCTTGCCTAGACGAGATGAGGCCCTGGGTTCAGTCCTTAGCACCAAAACAGTTTTTTAAAAATTATAAATATTGCCAGGTGGAGGTTTGCACCTGTAGTGTGTGTAAGCATTCAGAAGGAGGAGGCATGAGGATCACTTGAGCCCAGGAGTTGAAGACCAACCTGGGGGCTCCCTGTCCAAAAGGGAAAAAAAAAAAAATCAAGTGTTGATAATGCCTAATAATTGAGACATCACTGTTAGGTTTGCAAGTTGGTGTACCTAATACAACCAACAGGGATCCCTGTGCTAAAGCTGAACCTCTCATAGATGAGCCCCAGGAAAACTCATTCTCAGGGGGCAGGCAGCACTATAGTTGGCAAAAGTCTGGAAACAGCCCCTATATTCATCAGAAGCACACTAGATTAAGCCAGGTGTGGTGGAGCACACTTGTATGTAATCCCAGCACTGGGGAGGCTGAGGCAGGAGAATTCTTTGAGTTCGAGGCCAGCCTGAACTGCATAGTAAAACCCTGTCTCAAAAAAAAAAAAAAGAGAGACTAGAGTAAAAGTTTTTGGTAGCAGGGCATAGTGGTGCATGCCTGTAGTACTACCTTCTCAGGATGCTGAGGCAGGAGGGTGACTTGTGCTTAGGAGTTTGAGACTAGTCTGGGCAACATAGCAAGACCCTGTCTCTAAAAAAGAGAGAGAAAAAAAGAAAAAAAATATTATTGGTAGATTCATACAATGGAAACTTTATAGCACTGGAATGAGTGAAAAAACAAATCTTTCTGCACATACCTGTAGTCCCAGCACTGGGGAGGTTGAGGCTGTAAGGCAGGAGATTAGGGCAAGTGGATGTGACCTGTCAGGCTCAGAGATCCAGGACACATGCATGGAAAAAGAGTTCCCAAGCCCCACACCTGGGATCAATCAGAAAGTGCTCTCTTCAATTCTGGTGGAAATCAAGCAGGTTTTTGTTTGCTTGTTTGTTTTGTTTTTCTTCCAGTACCAGAAATTGAACTCACAACCTTTCGTTTGCCAGGGGGGCGCTGTGCCTCTGAGCTAAATCCCCAGCCCCAAGCAGGTTTTTGATAGGAAGGCCTAGGTCCCAGTCAGCCTGAGGAGTAGGGGACACAAAGGCAGTGACCATGGCCAGTAGGAGGGTTTTTAGTGGTCCAGTCTCACTGCAGTGTGTGCTTCTTTCCCTACCTTTAGTTGGCCCACACTTACTCTGGATGTCTTTTTGGGGTGGGGGGTAACCAGGAATTGAACTCAGGACCTTATGCTTGCCAGGTAGGCATGTGTGCTGCTGAGCTATATCACTGGCCCTCCTATACTCACTCTGTAGAGCATATTTCTTTTCCTACCTTTAATAAATGTAAAACTTTGCTGCCTTTTGCACCTGTCCTGTCCAATTCTTTCTACAGGACAACAAGAACCTGAAAAGAATCTCTAGAAGGGGCCCAAAGCACCCCAGAACCGTGGTAACAGCAGGAGGATCACTGCAGGTTCGAGGCCAGCCTGAGCTATACAGGGAATTCAAGGTCAGCCTGAACTACATGGACTACATAGTGAGATCCTGTCTCAAAACAATAACAAAATATTATTTGGTGATTTAAAAACTGTCAAAAAGATTCAAAATTGTAAATCTTTTGAAACCGTAAGTGTAAGAGAACTTTGGGGGCATTTTGGGAATTACTAGTTGGGAGACACAGGTTCAGACAGCTCAGTGTTCTGAAGGAGGTAGGGCAAGTGGAGCTTATACTGACAAAAAGCTCTTAAGTCATCACAAGTTAATTGCATTAGTCAGCTTCACAGTACTGTAGTGAAGTATCCAAGACTGTTACCTTATAAAGAGAAAGGCTTGTTATGGAGATTCTAATCCAAGACTGGGTGGTGCCCTTGCTCTGGGCCTCCATGAGGGCAGCATATCATGCAGGAGATCGTGGGGGGCACACTGCTCCCTTCAGGAGCCAGAAGCAGAGACAAGAGATAGGGCTCCCACAATCCCCTTTGGGGTCTTGCCCCCAGGGACCTGAGAACCTCCTGCTAGGCCCCTCCTAAAGGACTCATACTCCCCCACTGAGCCACCCTGGCTGTGACACATGGCCTTTGAGAGACACTCATCCAATCTGTAGCAAAAATTAAAATTGTTTGGAGAGAAATTTGTATTGAAGTTGGAAAAGAATGCAAGAGCTACGTGGTGTGGGCTGCGTGGCCAGTAGAAGATAAAGAAAATCACGGACCAGCCAAGTGGAAAGGTCTGTAAACAAGAGCCCCATCACCTCCTGATACGCATCTCCAGGTTCTGAGCACACTGTCATTATCTGGTCATTCCAGAGGCAGCCAAGGGGTGGTGGTGACCGACTCACCTTTGTAGGTAGCAGTTCTGTTCCCTTAATGACTTCTCAACTTCAGTTTGAAAAGTCCTTTCGGTGTTGCTACCACCATCATGTGCCTTTTATTTGAAAAGAAATCTATGTGATGAAATTATAAAGAAAAGTAGAACTCCTACAACCCCAGCACTGGGGAAGGCTAAGGCAGGATAGTCTTATGGTTGAGTCCAGCCAGGGCAAGTTATATATATATATATATATATATTTTTTTTTTAAATCTTTTTGAGACAGGGTCTTGCTATGCAGTTCAGGCTGGTCTTGAGCTCACTTTGTAGCCCAGGCTGGTCTCAAATGTGCAACAATCCTCCTGTCTCAGCCTCCCAAGTGCTGGGATTACAGGTGTGCGCCACACCCCCAGCTAGGTTGTTTTTGAGACAGGGTCTCACTGGCCTGGAACTCACTGTATAGCCCAGCCTAGCCTTCAACTGGAGATTACACATATGTGTCACCATGCCTGGCTATAAATGTACTCTTCATCTTTTTATGTACTCTTTATCGTTTTTTATACATATGTTATTAATATTTTTGTAGCCACAAATTATTATTATTTTTTCCATTACCGGGAATCAAACTCACGACCTTGTGCTTGCCAGGCAGGCGCTGTGCCGCTGAGCTAAATCCCCAGCCCCCGCAAATCATTTAATAAGAACAATTTTTAACCAGGTGTGGTGGCAGACCTATAATGCCAGCTATTTGGGAGGTTGAGGTAGGAGGATCAAAAGTTCAAGGCCAGCCTAGGCTACACAGAGAGACCTTATCTTAAAAAAAAAAAAAAAAAAAAGCCTAGGGATGTCACTCAGTGGTGGAGCACTTGTTTACAGTGTGTGCAAAGTCCTGGGTTTAATTCCTACATCTGGGGAAAAAATGAACAAATTTAAGAAGTAATACCCCCTCTCTCCCCCGTACTGGGAATGGAATTCACGACCTCACGCTTGCCAAGCAGGAGCTGTGCTGCTGAGCTAAATCCCCAGCCCCTAAGGAGTAATTTTTAAAAAAAAAAAATCATACAAACCTTCGAAGTGGGTGCAAGAAGAAAGACACCCCTCCCCCGCCTTGGGCCCGGGGGTCTGGGGTCTGCTCTGCTCACGTCTCAGACAGGGACACAGAGGGGGAGGAAGGAGACGCGAGGGCAGGCGTCGCTCAGAGGCAGCGCAGCTTTGAATTTGGGAAAACAGTGGTGCCGCGAGATAAAGCGCTCCATTCGAACAGCCCACCGCACCGCTGACTGCCTCGCGGGCCAGATAGCATCTTTAATATCCGGGGAAATAAATTTCCGCCTGGGCTGCCCAGCTGCCGGCGCCTCTCCGCACCATCACAGAGGTCATCACAGAGCTGCTCCCCAGCCGACAGAGGAAACCGTCCTGCGGCAGAGCGCCTCCTCCATCCTCTCTGCACCCCCAAAGCACCTGCCTTCCTGGGTTTACGGAGGGCTCCTGTCGGGGCTGCGCTAGGCACCGAGGACAGGGGCGATGAAGCTGGCGTGGACCTCACCTGACAGAGTGAGCACAGACAGATTACAAAGCAAACTATCACCCCGTCACGGAGGTAACGGAGCCTCAGGAGCGAAGACAGAGATAAATTCCGACGAGGTGGGAGGCCTGGGAAGGTTTCCCAGAGGAAATGAGTTTTGTTTCCTTGAAAATAAAGTTACTCTGTTTTCTTATTGCAGAAGCGACACATGCTTATTACACAAAAATGAGAAAAATATGAGGAAAGCATATTAAAAGATTTTTCATAGCTTGGTGTGGTGGTGCATGCCTGTAATCCCAGAGACCCAGGAGGCTGAGGCAGGAAGAGTGAAAGTTTGAGGCCATCCTGGGCAGCATAGCAAAACACTGATTCAACAGTACAAAAAAAAAAACAAAAACAAACAAACAAAAAAAAAAAAACAAAAAAAAACAGTACAAAACACTTTTCTCATCACCAAAACAATCATAATTAATGCCTTATGTTTCTCAAAGGATTCACATTCAATTTACTTTTAAAATTAAATTTAGAGGTTATTGAAGTTATATTCCTTAGACTGTAGGGTGGGTACCTCGGCACTTTTGTTCTTCTCAAAGTTATAAATAAGTGTATTATGTGTGTAAAATAGCTCACAATGAAAAGATAAATATAGGGCTTAGTCAAGGATCTTGGGAGGACTGGTCTAGGTATTTCCATTGTCATTACTAGGACTCCCCTGCCCCAATATTTTTTTTCTGGCAAATCAAGAAAGTTTGATATGATTTAAAGAAAAAAGTTACATTACATATAGTCATTTAAATAAGTTGTAATCTGTTACATAAAACATAATTATGAAACATTTTAAATTTTATTACTGAAACTACTTTAAAGCCTCAAAGTAAAAAGAAAAAAATCAAGCTAACCTGCTGGGGGGTAAAGTGATGCCCCGCAGGCAGGTGCAGTGGAGCCTGAGTCTGCTCCCGGTCTCCAGGTGGAAGCTGTTTTCCAACCTTTCAACAGGCAAATGGGATGCGTACAGCAAGCACCCCTCCATCAATCAGGAAGTGGAAGCTGAAATGCAAACAATTTCCGGTCTGTTTCCCAATTTTTTGTTTGCACATGTATTAGGAATTTTTAAAAATTGACATAATAATTGAATATATTTATGGGATATAATATGATTATAAGCTAAAAATATATATATATTTTTTGAGACAGGGTCTCACCATGTAGTTCAAACTGGCCTTTAACTGTGTAATCCAGGCTGGCCTCCTGCCTCAGCCTCTGGAGTGTTGGTATTACAGGTGTGCGCCACCACGTCTGACGCTTTTTTTCCCTTTTTCCAGTTCTAATGATTGAAGCCAGGGCCTTCCTCGTGCTAGGAAAGTGCTCTACAGTGAGCTACACTGCCAACCCTTTTAATTTTACTTTAAGACAAGGTTTGCTAAATAGCCTAGGCTGGTTTGTAATTTTTCCTGTCTCAGCCTTTCGAGTAGCTAGGATTACAGGGGTTCTTCTCCGAACCCAGCTGAAAGACTTTTTGGTTCTGTGTGTATCTACAGTCAGAGCGGTGTTTGGGGGGAAGGCTGGTGGGGTGCCACCCAAAGCTCCGTGCACCCCTCCCCGAGCTATACCCCAGCCCTGCGACCGAGCTGAGTCAGCGGCGGCAACCAGCTGCAGGGAATTTTGTGGATAACCATGTATCTGTTTTCATTGATCTGCCGAAGGCGCTGCTACTGGGGTCACCGAGTAGTTTGTGTGGAAGATCCTGACGCTGTTAACTTAAACCAAAATGAAGTATGAGCTGAGCCAGTGTTAGAAAAAGTCGGGAGCGGGCTGTTCGGGAGAGAAGCGCTGTCTCCCGGCGGAAGCGAGGGGGAAGGCAAGAGCGACGCTGAGCAGACAGATGACTGGTGTGCCTGAAGGGAAACAACCACCGGCGGCCGGCCGGCAGGACAGTAGAGTTAACTGCAAACCTCCCGGACTCTGGTCTTTCGCGCTTCCGGGACGCCAGGTTCCTTTCCCGCCCTCTGTTGACTCCGCCCCTAGGCGGTGCCCTGAACGGAGGCGGGGCCACGTGAGGTCATCTCGCCGCGCCCTCCAGCCTGAGCGGGGCGGGTGGCGCAGTTTAATTGACGTCACGGTCATTGACAGCGTGGGGCAGCGGCGGTTCTGCTGCCATGGTGGCCGGCGGCTGGGTAAGGGTCGGCGTTGACCTGCTGCCGGGCAAGGGCAGCTTCGGGGTCCGGGCGTGAGGAACGAGGACTCTGCAGCCGGGACGGCGAGTTTGTTGTCTGCAGCTTGGTGAGGCCAAACGTGGGGAAGATTCGGGAGCAGGCTTTGCTCAGGTCGGGGGTGTGTGGGAGCAGGCTTAGGGAAAGGCGCGGTGGTCGGGGCCAGGGGCTGGCAGAACCTGAGGGTCCGGATTGGGGTAGGAGTCGTGGGAGCTCGGGGTGTGGTAAGGGGCGGTGCCCGGCGTGGGTGCCCCGGGCTCACGCGTCCCCCCGGCTCCGCGGCTGCAGGTGCATCATGTCTAGATTGGGGGCCCTGGGCGGCGCCCGCGCTGGGCTGGGGCTGCTGCTGGGCACCGCTGCCGGCCTGGGGTTCCTGTGCGTGCTCTACAGCCAGCGATGGAGACGGACCCAGCGCCGTGACCGCAGCCAGAGCCTGCCTGGTTTCTTGGACTACGAGCAGACTTCAGGGCCCGGACGCCAGGGTACGGGGCTGATTGATGGGCCGGGGGTCGGGCAGCCTTTGGCCGACCCTGTGGGACAGGGTGGCTTTCTTTGGAAAATTTACTGAAAAGAAAGACCTTTTCATTTTCTGTACTCTTTTTCTCTATAATCCCCAGAAAGTGCAGTATATTGGGGAAAACTGTTCAGCTTTCACTTTTGATTCCGACCGCAGTAATGCTATGTGTGCATTAAAGCCACTTGCCTAGAGTTGAGTAAAGGCTGTAGTGGGAGGAACAGTCCAAAAGAAGGGAAAAAAAATTCTTGTAGGAGTTAAAAGTCTTGAGGTTTATATGTTAAATTACATATGAAAATTTGAAGAGAACTTGGAGACTAATCCAAGCCTACTATCCCTCTTCTGAAGGAATATTAAGGAAGAGTGTAAATTTCCTGAGGTTGTCACAGTGTAAGTGGCAAGGTGGGCCTGGTCACCTGGCCCAGGTACTTCCCACCGCATGGCTGTGAGCACTCATGCCACTTGAGCTGAATGGCTGGCAGCCAGCAGCCACAGCTGAAATGAGTTGTGTATTGTTTCCGCAAAATCTTGATGTTACCTCACTTAAAGCAAGCTGCTCCCATTTTTTTGTTTGCTGGAGGATCATTTAGAATGTCTCACCTCGTAACAATTGGAAGTTAATATTTTCTCTACCATTGTCAGATAGTTTGGAAAACTTAGCTGTGGAAGAGTCCTGCGAGACTGTAGCTAATGGTTAGCATTGGATAATGTGTTCATGCGCTTTCTTTTTTTAATGTCTTTTTTTATTAGTACATGTTTGTAGTACATAATGTTTACGTTCCTTGTGGGGAATTGGTACATGTACCTTCCCTCCCTTTTGTTCATTTGTTTTGTAATTTCTTAGCAGTCGCCTGACGCCTTGTACTGAGGTCAGGACAAAGCGGCCACATTCCCAAGGCTCACTTTTGTTCTACATTTGCGAACACTTCGAGATATGTACTGCAGTCGGCCTAGATTCCCTCTAACAAGGGATTTGTGCCTGCCTGTTCTGTGGATCCTGGCTTCCTGCTTTCTTTCCTGTTTTTCCATTTTCTAGTCTAGTTGCCTCCAGTCTCTCACACTACTAGCATGTCACTGCTGGCATTCACCTGGAGCTCAGCCCGGGGTTGGGTTGGTGGGGCTTGGTAGTGGCGTTTTCCCGGCACTTTGGATGGGTTTTTTCCAGTGTGCCCATTCTTGGTAACTGCCCCTTCTCTCTTTACCCCCTCGAGAATACTAAATGAAGTTCTCAAGAGGAGTGGAGTTTTCTTTATTATTTGTGAAGTGAGAGAGCGGAGCGAGTTGAGTTTTGCTCTGCAGTTGGTGTTGACTCCCCACACTGGGCATTGAGGTCAGGTGCAGGTTTTTCTTTTACTGTAGCAGCCGTCCTGTCTTGTAGGTGCTGCAGCCTTGCAAGCAGTTTACTTTATCTGCCGTGAACAGCAGTCCTGAAGAGCCCTGGTGTGGAAGAGCAGAGGGCTCTTGCTTAGAGATTGGGACCTTAGTTTTCTCTGGGGAGCTCCTGGGACTTATCACCATGACTTGCTGTGAGCATGTGCTATCTGAGCTTCAAGGTCGTCTTCATAAGTTGGACTCCAGTGAGAAGCAAGTGTCCTGGGACTCCAGTGAGACCTTTTCTCATGCTCGCCCACGGGCGCCCTGTCTCCTTCCTTCCTGCAGTGACGCTGTTTCGGGTCCCAGGCGAGGCAGGAGATGCGGCGGTGCTGTCCAGCCTCCCGCAGGCAGGGCAGGAGAAGGTGCTGGACCGCCTGGACTTCGTGCTGAGCAGTCTTGTGGCTCTGCGGCGGGAGGTGGAGGAGCTGAGGAACAGCCTGCAGGGACTTGCTGGGGAGATCGTGGGGGAGGTGCGGTGAGTAAGCAGCCCCGCTCCTGCTTTGTCCCGCATCCTTCTATTCTCTAGCTCCTCAGCCTTTACCTGTGGGGTATTCTGGCCGCACTTTCGGTCTCTAGGAAGCCAGGTTTTCCGCTTCTGACCTAATTGCCGGTGGGGGTGGGGAGCTATACACCTGGCTCGGGGCTGGACGCAATTTCCTTGCCGCCTTGCAGCTGAAATGCTCTACTCCGTGCTGCACAGCTGCGCCGGGCGGCTTTCCTCACTGTTCTGAGGGTGGACCCCCGGGGTCTTTTCTGCTAGTGGCTTTCGAACCAGGAGGAGTAGTGAGGGAAAAGACCTGGCTGGATGAGGCCTAACGGTTCCTGTGCGATGGGATCTGCTTTCCAGATCCCACTTGGAAGAGAGCCAGCGAGTGGCTCGGCGGCGAAGGTTCCCGTTTGCCCGGGAGAGGAGCGACTCCGCCGGCTCCAGCTCTGTCTACTTCACCGCCTCGTCCGGAGCCGCGTTCACAGACGCCGAGAGTGAAGGCGGGTGAGTCCCCTCTCCTGGAGGCAGTTGTGAGAGTGCTTTGTGAAAAGTCCTACTTATCAATGGGAAGTGAAACCCAGCTGCTGTGAGGGTGTGAATAAATCAGAGCCCTGGGAAGAGAAGTCACGTGCAGTTTATGCCGTTCCCACAGATGGAAGTGCTCCCAGTGGTTATCGCTTGTATCTGTTATTTTCCTGCGTCAGTTTGGTTTTCACGTAGTTATTACAATACATTTTTATTAGTTTGGGAATTGCCCAGTGTTCTCACAAGGACTTTGTAGGTATTGTTTCCTGACTTTGCGCTTTTCTGCCAGCGGCTGAGCAGTACGCAGAGGCGGAGGCCGCAGCTCTCCCTGTCCTGGGGGCTGTGCTGTCCTCACACGGGCTCTGTCCACAGCACTTGCACCTGTGCAGTGGGGCAGCTGTCGTCTGACCTTAGGCCTTCCCGTGAGGTGGGACAACCTCTTCCAAGCATGGTCAGCCTACAGGCTTTTAAATTTTTTTTCCAAGTAGTGGGATTGAACTTGGGTGCTCTGTGCTGCTCTGAGCCACATCCCCAGCCTTTTTATTTTTTATGTTGAGACGGGGTCTTGCCAAGTTGCCCA
>NW_004955416.1:7583819-7606354 GCF_000276665.1 Chinchilla lanigera | reverse complement strand
TTGCAACAATCCTCCTGCCTCAGCCTCCCAAGTGCTGGGATTACAGGTGTGTGCCACCAGGCCCGGCTAGGGTCTTTTCATCTTAAACCACTGGCACTATTTTGAACCTCTGGTCCCAGGGACAGTCTGATGCTGTTATCTGCAGCTCTGTCCAGTTATCCAGGTGGCCTGCATGAGGCTGAGTCTGATTTTTCCTTGGTGCCTTCTGACCATTCCTCCTCCTCAAGGAGATGAGTTTAGACAACAGCCAAGCTCATGCCAGGTCAGTGACTAACTTAGCTATCAACATGCACATGAAAACTAGAAGTTAAACCCGGCTGTGCAGGGTGGTCTTTGCACACTGGCCCTTGCTAGCTGAAACATCTTATAGCACCAGCTCTCATTTATGCTTTACTTCCTCTGACAGACATTAGGCTAAGCACTTTACAGGTATTTCCTCATGTAATCCTCTTAACAGTCCTCGGATGAAGTTGATGCCCAGCCAAGGGTTGTAAGGTGGATTTAGCCTGACGCTGACCCCAGGGCCTTGCGGCGGGGGTGTGTGTGTGTGTCTGTGGTCTGAAGAATGGCTTGGTTGACTGGGCAACCAGGGCTTTCCTGGGAAGGCTGGGCCTGCTGGGAGTGGTGGTGCATGCCTGTAATCCCAGCACTCAGGAGGCTGAGGCAGGGGGATTGTTGTGAGTTCGAGGCCAGCCCAAACTGCATAGTGAAACCCAGTCTCAAAAGGCAAAAAAAAAAGCTCAGCCTGTAACCTTTGCAGCTCTGCCATTGACGAAGTTGCCACACCTCTGTCCAGGCAAGGCCTTTGGCCTGAGTGGCACAGCGCATTCTGTACGTTGCCCTTGAGCAACTTCAGCCTTAATCGTTTGTGCTGTATTTTCCCTGCCTCTTCCCATTTGCTTTTGTAAGGAAATTAAAAGTAAAGAACTCGTGTTTTCCTGGTTAATACCATTATCACTAATACTGGACTTGATTACTGCCCAGGTTCTTCTTGAAGCAAGTGAAGCCTTTTATGTTTTGGTGCTGGGACTGAACCTAGGGCCTTCGCTAAGTGCAGGTCTGCTGCAGAGTTCCACTCCCAGCCAGTAAAATGAGGCCTTAATGCAGAGCCCCAGTCCTTCCTTTGGGACGACTGTTCCCTGGGTTGTCCGATCTTATCATCTGTATTCTTGAGGGCTGGCAGAAGTAGCCCATTTCTGTGCAATTCAGCTAATCGCTCCAGGCCAAGAGATGCTTCCATAGGCTTTGTTAGCGGAAGGGGTAAAAAATAAGCTGTTAGAAAAGGGTACAAAAGTGAAATTAATATTTGACATATCTTAGTAGCAAAGAAGGGATGAAGTAGGTGTTTTGCTTTGGTTTTTGAGACAGGATCTCACTATTAGCCCGGGCTGGCCTTAAACTCATGAACTCATTGCCTCAGCCTCCTGAGGGCTGAGGTTACAGGCACCTGGCACCACACCTAGCTAGGATGAAGTAGCTGGTAGTGGGCCGTGAGACCTGACAAACACGTTTGTGCCAACCCAAGGAAGCAGGTCCTGGGGTGAGGGATTGGTTTGAACTTTGTAAGAGGAAAGAACAAGAGGTCACAGTTCTGCCGATGATGAGATGTGCATTTTTTTTTCTTTTTTTAGGTTTTTTTTTTTTTGGTCTTTTTTGCGACAAGGTCTCTCTATGCAGTTCAGGCTGGCCTTGAACTTTGTAGCCCAGGCTGGTCTCAGACTTGCGGCGATCCTCCTGCCTCAGCCTCTGGAGTGCTTGGATTACAGGCGTGCGCCACCACGCCCCGCTAGTTTTTTATTTTAAGAATAAAAAAAAATAACAAAATAACAACATAGACATAAAACAAAGCAAAAAGAATAAAAACGATACAGAGTTTTGAAACAAAATGATAAGAATTAACAGTGGTTGTTTTGTTACCTATTATTTTCAACAAAGTTGCTCACATTACCAGATGTAAGAATGCAAGATTTATCAAACTATTAAAGAGAATAAAAAAAAAAAGAAAAAAAAACATTAGAAATGATAGTTTCACTAGACAAGATGGTAGGAATTCACCAGTGGTTGTTACGTTGAGATGTGCATTTCTAGGTCCTTGATTTAAAGAAGTTGTACAAATTTTGTGGGCCATTGGGAGCCAAAATGGTTGACTGGGGAAACTTGTGGGTATTTCACTGCTTGGAGCACCCACAGGAACAGGGCAGGGCTGCCAGCCACCAGCGATGGGGCACGGGGCCAGGAGGCTTTCTTAATTAGAGTTCAGCGGGTCGGCCCTGTGATTGCTCCTGCAGCACGTGAGAGCTGGTGGTGATGCAAGCCTGGCTGAGCCAGCTGCTCTCTGGGGCAGCGGCCTTTTAGGTGCCATTTAGGTCACGGGCACACTCTGGAAGGAGTCCACAGACTCGGAAATGGCTTTGTGCACATGGGGCGCAAGGAGGAGTTTGAGGGGTGAAGTGATGAGATTCAACAGGCTGTGCTATTCTGCTGAAAGTTCTATTTGCTTTCTAAATTAGTAACTTTGTGCTACCAGGAGACTCACTGGCAGGGGCAAGGTGCCTGCCTACTCCTCGCTGAATGCCCTGGGCTCAGCCCCTCAAATGGAGTTTAGAAGTTGAAACTTACTTGCCAGGAGGGGATGTGTGGAATGGAGTCCTTGATTTCCTTTCTTTTTTCTCTTCTTGGTCTTCTTTTTCCTTTCCTTTCCTTTCCTCCCTCCTTTTTTTTTTTTTTTTTTTTTTTTTTGAGACAAGGTCTCGCTATGCAGTTCAGGCTGGCCTTGAGCTCACTTTGTAGCCCAGGCTGGTCTCAAATTCACAGTGATCCTTCTGCCTCAGCCTCCCGAGTGCTGGGATTACAGGCATGCGCCACCATGCCTGGCCTCCCTCCCTTTCTTTTCTTTGTCTCATTCTCTTTCAGATAGGGTCTCAACCTCATAGTGACCCTCCTGCCTCAGCCTCCCAAGTGCTGAGATTATAGGCGCACACCACCACACCTAGCATGAGTGCTTGATTTCTCACTTGTGGGCTAGAGAAGTTTAGCTTTGTCTCTTGCCCGCTGTGGGAATAGTATGTCCTTGAGTGCTTACGTCCAAGGGATGTTGCATTTCTTCATTTGCAGGGTAGGGATTAGACATAGGGCTTCAAGCATGTTAAGTGAGTGCTCTACCACTGAATCACAATCCCAGCCCTAAAGGATCTCTTCAAAGGTTCCTGTTTGTCCATGAAGGTCTCCAGAGCCTCCGAGTATGTTAAACAAAAGAGCTCCCTCATGCCAAACTTGGTGGCCCATGGCTATAATCTCAGCACTATGGGAGGATGAGGCAGGAGAATCACAAATTCAATAGTGATTTATTGAGACCCTATCTCAAAGGAGAATAAAACAAGACTGGGATGTATCTCAGTGTGGAGGTCCTGGGTTCAAGCCTAAGTACCGCCCCCCAGTTACCCCTCTTTTGGTGGATTTCCACAGGGGCTGGGCTAATGCAGCAGGTGCAAGTGAGGGAAAGGCATAAATGCAGTATGGGATAAATCTCGGGTGCCAGAAACACAGGGGCTGACGCCCAGCAGCAGGGTTCTGGGTTGGAGAGGTGCAGAGCCCTCCTCCTGGTGCCGGCCTTGCTGAAGCCACGCTGCCTCAGAGGGCGCTCCTGGCTCTGACTGTGGGGTGGCAAAACTCCCCTGACCTCTGCTTCTCCTTGGCTTCTGAGCTCCTGGCTCGGCTCTTGTAGGGTGAACGTGGCGCTCCTGCCTGGGTGCTCGAGGGACCCAGAGACTCCCGACTGCAGGGCAGCGCTCAGTCCAGCTAGGAGTGTGGTCCTGCATCTCTAGCACGGGAAGAAGGGGAGGCTGCTGCTCTCGGCTGCAGATGAACCCTGGCCGCTTTACCTCTGGGCCTGGCCAGACAAAACAGGCTCTGGGTGGGTCTTCTCATTCACGCCAGGTTGCTGCCCAAGCCTTTGGGCTGCTTCTGTGTGGTCTCAGCCATCCCAACCCAGGTTGGTTGTGAAATCTGATGTCATTTTTCCTTCTTCCTTAAATTTCCCAAATTTTTACTGCAAATTGCTAGGAGCGAAAGATACTAGGATAATCCCTGTCGAAGCACGGTGAGGTTAGTATGACTTTGAAGTAACATGTAAAGTCTTGTACCCAGTATTCCTGGCCCCTTTCCCCTTTTCTTTGTCGTTTTGAGGCAGGGTCTCACTATGAAGCTCAGGCTGGCCTTGAGCTCACTTTGTAGCCCAGGCTGGTCTTGAATTTGCAACGATCTTCCTGCCTCAGCCTCCCAAGTGTTGGGATTACAGGCGTGTGCCACCATGCCTGGCTTGGACCCCTTTTTTTAGAGACATTGGAAATAGCTCTGTAAAGAAGTCAGCCAGCGTGCTTAGACCGGGGCACCAGGTCTGTTGCTCACTGGTACCTTCTGGAACCTGCCCGCCTGTTCTCTCTGGTCTGCTAGATATGGAAGAAGCCCTTTTCCGTAGAATGTTGCTCAAATTGCCTGGGTGGCCTTGAACTAGCAGCGATTATCCTGTCTGAGCCTTCCCAGTGCCAGGGATTACGGAAGGTGCCATTGCAGCTGGCTGAGAACTTTTTTTTTTTTTTTTGGTTTTTCTCCGGTACCGGGAACCGAACTCACGACGTTGCGCTTGCCAGGCAGGCGCTTTTGCCGCTGAGCTAAATCCCCAGCCCCCCTGGCTGAGAACTTTTGATTACAGTGTCCATGCTGACTGTAGGCTGTCTTTGTGTTGACTTTGTCTCTCTCATCTCTCCTTCAGCTGTTTTACACAGTGCCTCTTTTACCCCAGGAAAAAGTTTGCTGCCGAAAGACGCTGTGGTCTTTCTGGTACTTGTCCTTCAGTCTGGGGAGCTCTCTGGTGTCTGCTTCTGGTCCCTGGAAGGCCTGCCTTCTCCTCTGCTGAGTTCTTGTTGAATTTAACTAGCACTTAAGGAAAACACCCCATCAGCTGCTGGCGGAGCCTGAGGTCCAAGAGAAAGTTGGCTCCTTCTTCAGTGGGCACTTCATGGTTGGGTTCTTCCTGGCCTGCGGCAGCCCCGATGTGCCTTCCCTGGGCGCTGTTTCTGTCCTCTTCCTCTCTGGCTTCCCAGTGCGGCGTTCCCTGCCTCTCCCATTCCCTCCGCATTCCCATGGGCTTCTCTGGTTGTGGCTGAGCTTTGGCTGTCGACTTGGTTTGAGGTGGAAGTGTGAGAAAGGCCGGGCGTGGTGGCGCATGCCTGTAATCCCAGCACTTGCGAGGCTGAGGATCACTGTGAGTTTGAGGCCAGCCTGGGCTACAAAATAAGTTCAAATGCCTGAACTGCATAGTGAAACCCTATCTCAAAGAAAAGAAACCAACAAAACAAAACACAAAAAAAGGTTTGAGAGTGGGTATGTGTGGCGGGCAGGCTGTGGTCACAGTGGCTGGCACCCAGCTGTGGTGGTTTAGCATGTGCTTTTGGCTGACAAAGCAAAGATGATTAACAGACCCTTGGCCTGATGACCAGTGTAACTTAGGTCAGTTCCACCTGTATCTTTCAAGGTTATTTTTTTGGTGTTAGGATGGAACTCAGGGTCTCAAGCACATCTACCAGTTGCGGTCCTATCCTAAACATTTTTTCGGCTCAATTCTCATCCTAAACATTTCCTATGTATAAAAAGAATATATGCTCACTGAAGCAATCTTTTTCTTTTTTAAACAGTAGGAAAATTTACAGGGAAAAGAATGGGGAATAAGAATAGACCTTGAGAGACAGGAGGGGTCCTGAATGGGTTGCCCTTGTTTGTTTTTTGAGACAGGGTTTCACTGTGTAGTTCAGGCAGACCTCAGACTCTTGGCAATCTCTCTGAAGCAGTCATGTGTTGCGATTACAGACATGTGCTACCACACCTACATATTGGCAACATTTTGTAAATACCTTTCTAGGCTTTTTCCTTTTGCTTTCTGGCAGATTTAGTGGTAGTTAAGAAAGAGGTTTTCACACTGACCCTGACAGCACAGAGCCCGCAGCTGTGTGGGTTGTCTTCCCCTCCCTGGCCGTTTTCGCAGACCATAGTTCCCATAGGAAGCTTTCTCTACTTCCTACCCGTAGGCCGGGGGAATGCTTATTGAGGCTCTGGACAACAGTGCCCTGCTCTGAGGCTGGAGGGTTGGTCCTAGAGGCTTGGAGCTGAACAACCTCCTCCCTTGACCGTCACGTCCGCTTCTCTGCCAGTTACACCACAGCCAATGCCGAGTCGGACTATGAGCGGGACTCTGAAAAGGACAGCGAGGATGGGGAGGATGACGTGAGCTGTGAGACTGTGAAGATGGGGAGAAAGGACTCTCTCGACCTGGAGGTGGAGGCAGCTTCGGACCCAGCGTCTGGTGCCTCGGAGGACGCGGACGCGGACGAGGGCGAGCTGCCCCTCCTGCGCCAGGCTGATGAGCTACACCAGGGCAGAGAGCAGAGCAAGCGGGAGGGCTTCCAGTTGCTGCTCAACAACAAGCTGGCGGTGAGGCTCCGCTTCCCTCCCTCGTCTGACCAGAGATGAAGGCAGGCCCACGTGTTACGCGGGAGGCAACGGGGAAGGACAGCGGGGCCGCGCGGCTGGCTCTGTGTGTGCTGCCTGGGCCGCATCCCCTTCTGTGGAGCCCAGCATGCACCTGGGACAGCGCCCCGGCGGCCCTGGGTTTCCCCGGGCAGGAGGGCGCACTCCTCCACCGCTGTCAGGGCAGTGGGGAGAGGTGCCTGCCCTTCTTGTTTTCCTGGCGGCACAACCTGCCCCTGCTTGAACTTTCTATCACAGTGACACTTGCATAGCCACTCGGGCACAATTCCTTTTAGGCTGACAGAATTTGTGCTAGGTGTGAATCCCAACCACGCCCATCCTCCCATTGGAATTCTTTTCTTGGGCAATTCCTCCCCCGCCGTGTGCCAGCAGGGTGGTGCCTTAGTTTATCTTCTTGGAATTAACTGACCTTCCCTCCTGGCAGTTTTAGGCCAGAATCCTCTCACCATGTGGGGACTGTGCTGCCAGTTAACTGAGTGTACGGAGTTGCAAGGTGGGAAAGCTAACAGCTGGCTTCAGGACAGTGATGACACCGGGCTGGGAGCGCAGACCTGTGCGGTGCGGGGTGGAGGCCAGGGCTCCAGGCCTCCATGGCTTAGGAAGAAGCGCCTCATTCCTTTCTGTTGGGTCTGCAGTATGGAAGTCGGCAGGACTTTCTCTGGCGCCTGGCGCGGGCCTACAGTGACATGTTCGAGCTCACAGAGGAGACCAGCGAGAAGAAGTCCTATGCACTCAACGGTAAGTACTGCCCCCTCCCGGTGGGAAGGGGACCGACTGCAGAGCTGCGGCTGTCCCGTGCGCTTGGGGCCCAGGGAACCACAGCCAGGTTCATCAATAAAGTCTGGCTCCCAAGGACCCTTGTTTCCACCTCTGGATACGGCTCGGTCTGCTTATCTTCACATCCTGGTGACTGAGTGACCCAGGTACACATGATTATTTAAGGAGTAACTGAATTATATTAACATGACTCTTTGTTCTCACTCCCCACCTATGAAGCCTCCTAACAAGGTTTTTTAGTTACGGAGCCCATGGGGCAGGCACTCAGAACAGTCAGTGGGACACACGTGGGCAGCACCTGGGAGAAGCTGTGTAGACCACTGCTAGCATAGAAGTCCTCGGTAACCACCGAGCAAGTCTGTGCTCGGGGCAAGACTGCATCTGACCTGTACCAGGCTTAGGGCTTCGCCGTGTCGACAATCCTGGGACCTTGTGAGACTGATGTGTCCTGCCCAGCCACAACCTTGTGTCAGGGGCTGCCAGTGGACTTGCAGTTGTATGGTACAGTTGATTATCTAAACATAACTATCTCAAGTGGATCTGTCTCCTTTCTCAGCTTTACAAATATTACTGAGTCTCTGATAATATGAATCTGACAACACCTCAAATTTAATGTCTTTAACATTTACAGAATTCTGTTGATGGAGAAAGATAATGAGTTGAATGCTTATTGATACAGCCCCTCAAAGAATCCTTGGAAGCTTTAACACGTGGTGCTTAATTACTATTGCCCCCGCAAAGTCTTGGGCTGGTAGTCAGCTTAGTTCACTGTTATCTATTTCACCCCCTGTAGTTTTTCCAGAACTAAAACCTTTTCCAGTTCAGATTTCTGCTTCTCTAGCATTTTTATATTTCTAAAAAAGATACTATAAAGAAGGCAGATTGTCAAGGCTTTTTCTCTACCTTTTCCAGTGCTGCCTGGAATCAATTTACTGACCACTTCTTTCAAGTCATTTGTTGATACCTCTGGGGTTATGGAGCTGGTTTTGGTAGTGGAGTATGCCTCCCAGCACTGGGGAGGCTGAGAATTGTGAGTTCAAGGCCAGCTTGGGGTACATAGTGAATTCAAGACCAGCCTCAATTATACAGAGAGACCCTGTCTCAAAAGAACCAAACCAAACCAAACCCAAACCCTCAAGTGCTATGATTTCCGTCATCGATCTTCCTGCCTCAGACCTGAGCATAAGACGACTTTGAATTTGGCAGACCTGAGCATAAGACGACTTTGGTATCTAAGAGTTGCCTTTTTATTAAAGCCAACACACACAGAACAGACAAATCAAATAATTATCAGTAGTTATTTTTCCTTTTTTCTTTTTGTCTTTTTGAGACAGGGTCTCGCTATGCAGTTCAGGATGGCTTTTAGTTCACTTTGTAGCCCAGACTGGTCTTGAACTTGCAAGGATCCTCCTGCGTCAGCCTCCCAAGTGCTAGGATTATAGGTGTGTGCCACCATGCCCAGCTTGTCTCAAAAAGAACAAAATACCAAGGGTTGTTTTAAAGAAGAAAGGGTAGTCCTTTAGAGGTAGTTTATTGCCTCCTGGATCAATCCCCAGGACTGCAAAAACAAACAAAATCTTTACTGGGTTATAAGTTCATTTCATTCTACCTCTAGAAGCTGGACCACTAGGAGGCAAGCATTCTGTGTATCTCAGGTAATTTCTGATCCACACCAGTCTGTCTATCCTGGCAGGAACTGGATGTCTAATTCTTGTTAGTATATTTCTAGTGAGAAACTACTTATATCTAGTGTGATAATTTATGCCTGTGATCCCTGCAAGGTAGTACCGTGCTTCAAGAACACTTTTGTTTGCAAACAATTTGGTTCACAAATAGAAGCATTTGGCTAAATCTTGTTTTTGTTTGCAAACTGCACCGAGTGACAAACATTACCACAGTCATCTTTCCCACACAACAAAACATGGCTGTCTTTTCCAAAGCCATAGAACAAATTAAGTTCATGAACTGAAACACTGCCATTGTACCTGAGAGGCTAAGGCATGAAGAACAAGACTTCAAGCTCAGCCTGGGCCATAAGGCTAAAACCCTGTCTCAAAAACTGAAAACAAAGCTGGGCATGGTCACACATCTTATAATTCCAATACTGGTAGGCTGAGGTGGGAGGATTGCAGGTCTGAGTCCAGCCTGGGCAGTTTAGTTAGTTGATGAGACCCTGTCTGAAAGTTTGAAAACAAAATTCTAAAACGGCACAGGATGTGGGTCAGTGAGAGGGCCTGGCTTCAGTCAATCCCCAGTACACCACCACTACCACCACAAAAAAAGTGTGAAGTGGACACAGAGAAATACATTTAAAGGCAGCATCCCTTATTAGGTAGCCTACATATTACACCCTCAACATATTACACTTGTTCTATTTTCTCTACATTCCTTTCTAAGCCCCCCGTTTTAACCATCATGTTTTCTTCTGTGCAGACATGATGGAAGGTCTGGAGGTGTAGAGGCTGAAGCCACCTTGATACTCCAGCACAGTGATGGCGAACTGTTTAGAGACTGATCGCCCAACTGCAACCCGAAACCCACTTACTGGGCCGGGGATATATAGCTCAGCGGCGTAGCACCTACCTGCCAAGTGTGAGGTCATGAGTTTTGTTCCCTGTTCCACATACACACACAAAAAAAACCCCACTTACTTACTTGATTCACTTAGATTTATTCAGTGCTAACACTGGAGTTAAACCTGAATAGAGGTTTTAGTTTACAAAAAACAAATACATTGGCACAAGCATTTTTCTTTTAAGATAAAAGATGCTAAAGGTTCACCACCACTGCTCTAAGGGACCCCTCTGTCAGGAGCTTTCAAGTGTTCACGTTTCCTTGTTTTTTTGTTTTGTTTTGTTTTGTTTTTTGTACCGGGAATTGAACTCAGGACCTTGCACTTGCCAGGCAGGCACTGTGCTGCTGAGCTATATCCCCGGCCCTCCTTGTAAGTTTTAGTGCCTAGAAAAGTTGGTAAGACTGAGCCAAAGCCACCTCCGGACCTTGGTCCATCTTGCTCTTGTCAGAGGGTGCTGGTGAGAGCTGGGGGTGCAGCTCAGTTGTAGAGTGGTTGCCTAGCGTATGTCAGACTGTGGGTTTGATTCCCAACATGGCCTGGGGAGTGGGCATGGGAGTTTATGCTTGTTTTGGCTTAGAGCTGCAATAAACATTCACGGGTCTTTTTGAGAATTGTATCAAAGCTTTAACTCCTTTCCACAATAAAATGCATACAGCTACATATAGCTAAAGTTTTATGTAACTTTGGAGTGATTCATACAGTTTGGTTACTGCTGGTACCTGTAACTTTTGTAATGCCAGTTCATATTTCAGTCCCAACGCCGGCAGTGTAGCGAAGGGAGTTTAGACTGCTGAGACGAGAGATGGGTGGCCTAAGGGAGGCAGGAGGAATCCCTGAGAAGTTGTATGCCACTTTTCATCCCGTGCAGATTCACAAACTATTTCTAAACAAGTCCAAGTTGGGTACGGAATGCTGAGAGCCAAAGTGACCATTTTTGGGGAAAACTTTCTGTGGAAGCGTGCGTGGAAGTGCATGTTAATGCCACATTTACCTTTGTCTTTCAGGAAAAGAGGAAGCGGAGGCTGCTCTGGAGAAGGGGGATGAGAGTGCCGAATGTCACCAGTGGTAATAACACTGCACAGGGCTCTGTCTGGGAGGAGCCAGGAAGGGCCAAGCTGAAGCCTTTCTTCTCTGCCTTGGTCAGAGGCATTTGCCAGAGGAACCAGAAGGGGGAGCTCTAGTTTCTATGCCTTACCCTTCCCTGGTCAACAAAAATTTTGGATATTTTGCAGAGGGGTGTGGAGCACAAGCTTTTTTTTTCTGCTGGGAGAAATGAGTATTTTTTGTCAGAATCATAATCCCAGCACTTGGGAGTTTGAAGCCAGCTTGGGCTACATAGTGAAACCCTGCTGCAAAATAATAATAAATTCATTTTGCCGTAAAACTTGTGGGTTCTTGGCTCCTCGATGCTGGGACAACTCACAGCTCCCCTGCCCTGCACAAGCTTTTCTTTCCCTAAGCTGCTATCCCTGGCTGGTGGTAAGCTTTGGCTTCTTTGCTTGGTTTGCATGAAAAACACTGGATGTGAGCTCACTACCAGGAAGATCAGTGGTTAATTTATTAGCTTACTTGGCTGTAGCTGTACCTCAGTGGTAGAGCTCTTGCCTTGTGAGGCCCTCGTTTCCACCCCCAGCACTACCAAAAAAAAAAAAAAAAAAATCAAAACCACGATACTGCAATATAGAGTTCTGCCAAGTTGCATGGCCCAGGGCTAATCCATGTCCTAGGGCCAGTTTTAGTGAAAATGTTCCTTTCTTGTTCTGCCCTCAGACTGAGCCAAGTAAGTGAGAGGCTGTGTTTTTCCATTTGTTGCTGTAAGATATCTTCTCAGAGGCCAGGGAACTTTCTAGGGTGTCACTGCCTCCCTGGGATCCCAAGGATGAACTCTGGTCCATACTTTCTTAGGTCTCCCTGAAGAGTGTCTGGACTAAACATGGAAATGAGCCTCTAGAAGTGCCTGATAGGACTACCCCCAGCTACTTAGCAAATCCATAAACAAGCAACATAGGTTTTGCCTGGTTAGACACTTACTAATGTCAGCTTTTTCTAGGAACAACACTGAAGGGATGAGGCAGTAAGGCTCTTGGTGTGGTTTTGGTTTTTTTTTGGTAGTTGCTGGTATTTTAACCCAAGGTTTTAAACTTGAACATCGTAGCGCTCTACCATTGAGCTACATCCCTGGCCCCCCGTAAGACTTTTTTTGTTTGTATTTTTTTCCGGTACCCAGAATCGAACTCACGACCTTGTGCTTGCCAGGCAGGTGCTGTGCCGCTGAGCTAAATCCCCAGCACCCCCCTCCCCCTGTAAGACTTTATGGAAGATAAGAATACAGGAAGCTGGCTCACTGGGTCCCCTGGACATCTGGAGGAAAGGGCTAAAATAGTTCCTTCTTTCCCTTCTGTTGGTTCCCAAGTCCGTGATGAAGCCATGTACTGTCACAGCTAAGACGAGCCTCTTTTAGTGTCTGCTCGTAAGACTGAACATGTGCTCAGGTCACTTTCAGTTTGATACTAATTATTAGAGTACTTGCTTTTTAAACCCCGCACCCCCAAACTGGGTGCTGGGCCAAGGCTTCACTCACGCCAGGGAGTCACACCACTATTGAGCTTCCCGCCAGCCCAGGTTTCCAAGTTTTTGTGACACATGTGGCTGCGCTCTTATCGAGAAAGTGAAATTTAGAGATTGATTGAAACCTTAAATATTCTTAAATGTAATGGGGAGTTTTACTGTATGCAGGGGAGCAGGTTTGTATACTTAGAGTACTTTGGAGAATTTGAAGCCTACATTGTGTTCGCTAACTGCTAACTGGGCCTGCAAATCCGTGAGGACTTATATCCAGATGAAAACATTTTCAGCCCTGGTTGAGGATGGAAGGGAAGTGGGCACTGCAACTGGATCGTGGGTGGGGCATCTGCTTCTCAGTCATAGTACCTGGTTCTTGTCCCTGAGCTTGCTGCTGCTTCCCCTTTAGGTATGCAGTGCTTTGTGGTCAAGTGGCTGAGTGTGAGGGCATCCAGAAGCGCATCCAGAGTGGCTTTAGCTTCAAGGTGAGAACCAGCTTCTCCTTTCCTTGCGCGAGGTTAGTCCAGATCTGCTTTCCCTGGTTCCCTTAGCTCAATCTTTTTTTTTTTTTTTTTTTGGTTTTTTGCTGGCTATGTAGTTCAGGCTGGCCTCGAACTCACAGATCCTCCTGCTTCAGCCTCCTGAGGGCTGAGATCACAGACATGCACCGGTTCCCTTAGAAGAGCATAGCCACAGCCTCTGCGCCTTGATGCTCTTCCCTGAGCAACTCTGGTCTGATTTGGTTTATGTTTTCCCCTCAGGAACACGTAGACAAAGCCATTGCTCTCCAGCCAGAAAACCCTATGGCTCACTTTCTTCTTGGCAGGTGGTGCTACCAGGTGAGCTGTGTTTCAGGCCTGACAGAATGGTCCCAAGTGTCCTGTAGCACTGACCAGGGTCCTCAGCTTCCTGAGCCTGGTCTGGCTCAGGTCCCATTTCCTCCAAATATCTGTCTTAGTAGCGGCTGATCCTGTTTGCACCATAGAATACTCAATATTCTGCAAGGTATTTCTTAAACCTTTTCACATCCCGATCTTTTGGTGGCAGGTCTCTCACCTGGGCTGGCTAGAAAAAAAAACGGCTGCAGCTTTGTTTGAAAACCCTCTCAGTGCTACTGTGCAGGATGCGCTCCAGAGCTTCCTAAAGGTATCAGGAAAGGGAAGGGAAGAGCAGGTGCTCAGGTAACCTTGTTTATTACTGGAACCCCTAATGGGCGGGGATGCTGATATGGGGCAATTTTGTTTGTTCTGTGAGGAAAATCAACCACTGGGAGAATTTACACAGATAAGAGATTTCTGGACCCACTGAATCCATCTCCTGGTTGGGACTGGAAATCACTCATAAACATCAGCATGACCTGAATTTGGGAGCCTCTTAACGAGATGCCTTCCTCCCTTCTCCAGGCTGAAGAACTACAGCCAGGGTTTTCCAAAGCAGGAAGGGTGTACATTTCCAAGGTAAACTCACCAATCTCAGCACAGATGCTGATAGTGTTTATGGGAACTTCGTGTGTGTGCGCATGTGTCTTGGGAATTGAACCCAATGCCATGTACATGCTGAGCAGGCAGAAATACTGGGAACTATTCTTTTGTTCTTGTTGATGGTGGTGGGGATCAAGTGCAGCACCGCTGCTGCATCCACCCCTCGCCTTCTGGCAACTCTCAGAAGCATACACATTCCCGCCCTATTGTCTCCTGGTGTTATTTCTCCCAGATTTTCATTGCTATCTCTTGTCAGTGCTATAGAGAACTTGGAAAAAACTCTGAAGCTAGAAGGTGGATGAAATTGGCCCTGGAGCTGCCAGATGTCACTAAAGAGGTAATTCTGTTTAAAAGTTTTTAAAATACTGGGCTGTACCACTGAGTCATCATGTGACCTTTTCAACAAAGCACATTTTCTTCTGAGGTCTTATTTCCCTGGGAAGAAGCTTAACCCTTCACATAGGATCTCTTTATATATGTTTCACCCAAGGGAGGTCACAGAGTTCCTAAGAGCTCTTTCCCCTGACTATCTGGGAAAGTAAGAGAAAAACTACAGATAGCAGACCTCAACGAGGGAAGCAAAGGGGATGAGTGGTTTGGAAAAAGTTAAGCTTAAGTACTAGATTTTTTTCTTTTTCTTCCTAGGATTCATCATTCCAGAAAGACTTGGAAGAATTGCAAGTAGTTTTAGGGGAATAATCACATTTCAATGGCCTTCGAGTCTTGAGGGAGACCATTTAGACCCTGCTTTGATCAGGAAACCGAGCAACACGGGCAAGGGCTTAGAGTTGCCCTGACTACCCACTACCATTCCTCAACATCTTGTGTATTATCTCTCTTAATTTATTCTAATCTGTTACCTAATCTCAATTTGGGGAAGTACTTGTAGCTGAGGCTTCCATTGTTCTTCCTCTTCAGGAAATTATTGGAAAACCAAGGCTTAGTCTGGCAGTTGCTTTGGGATTAAGGATAGGTGAAGTCTTGAAGGCTGCTGGGAGGATAAGGTCACGCATGGCACTGCCCTCCAGCGGCTGGTGAGGTGGGTTGAAATTCAAAGAGCCACAGAACCTGTCATTCTAATCTTTTTCACTGATTGAATATCTGACCTATATCTAGCCCTAAGAGCACACCCTACCTATCAGGACACAGGAGCGGGTCAGAGAAGCCCATTTATCTCCTGTCATTTGGATTCTACCTGTACTCCTGGGCTGAGCGAGGGGCTGGACCAGTTGACTCCCAGTATTCTGGCAGCTTTTGGAATGACAGCAGTGGCGTAGAGTTTATGATAATGTGAAACAATGGTCTGAAGAGTTGCCTGGAATATATTTTGGTACACGACTGAAATAAAATGAATTTAATTAAGAACAATGTTATCTTTTTTCTCTTTTTTTTGTCTTTTTGAGGCAGGGTGTCGCTACGCAGTTCAGGCTGGTCTTGAACTTGCGATGATCCTCCTACCTCAGCCTCCCAAATGCTGGGATTATGCGCCACCACGCCTGGCCTTTCTCTGTTTTAGTTATCAACTCTTTATTTAACAGCTCTGTGATTGTTTCCTCCTATAGAGGAAATTGAAGGTTATAGAAAAACAGTTGCTCCAAATACTTCATGTTAGAATAAGACCTGTTGCAACTGAAGTCCCCCTGTCCCTCTTGGTTCATTTTTAGCACTAACAGCACAAAGCCTAAGTCCACCTTAGAAAGATTAAGGCAAGTATCTAGGTCACAGTCACTTAAATATCTTACAGGACTGTAAGTTTGAGGTGCCCTTACATAAGAACCAGTCTTTCACTCCAGAATGTCATGTGGCTTTATTATAGCAACCCAAGTTTATGCAAACAAAAATACCTGAGATACATTCAGTTTTTAGAGTAAAATAATTTTTGTTGCCCAAAACCTAGGTAAAGTTTCTGGATGGTTGCTGAACACTTTGGGTAAGATCTAGATTAGAAATCCCTACTAGTGAAGATGCCTCAGCCTCTGAGAGTGGCTGGGACTAAGGTGTGCACCACCATACCTAGCCAGTTCCCCTGAAGCCAGGGAACGGAGCTGCTTTTACAACAAAGCTGCAGTAAATTGATTTGTGTCGTCTTATTTCCTCACAGACGGGGGATCAACATATACAGCAGACCTTCAGTGCTTCTCTTCCCTATACTAGCTGAGAGGGCCTCTGAAATTAAAAAGCTGTTTAAAATTCATCTCAAGTAGCGAAGTATGAAAGGGAAGAAGAAAAGTATTTCAAACTTCTGAAGTAGGATGATACGGAAAAGTGCCACACTTCAACATAAGACAGGATAGAATCGAAGGCCATAGCTGGGGGCAGTGGCACGTGCCTATAATCCCAACAATCTGGAAGCTAAGGCAGGAGGATACCTTGAATCTAGGAGTTCAAGATCAGCCTAGGCAACACAGAGATCCTATGTTAAAATATCAAAGGCCACAGGAAATCTATGATAAGCAGTCAGATAATACTTTCTGTTACAAAAAGGATACAAGCTCAATCATCTGAAGGTACGTCCTCTTTTTCAGCTTTCAAATCTTTTTTGGGGAGGGGTTAGGGGAGACAGGGTACTGCTATGTAGTTTAGGCTGGCTTGAACTCACTGTGTAGCTCACACTGGCCTCAAACTTCCAGCAATTGTCCTGCCTCAGCCTGAAATTACCAAACACCTGACGAGTTCTTACATCTCAAAGCAACAGAAAACTGATCACCACTACCCAATGATAAAACGATACTAAGGTAACCCTATCTTGAAGTATTCAGCTTGTACTAGAATAACTCCTACAAAAAGTACATTGGTACAAATAACTACATTTGCAGCCTCACATCAAATCTGCTTACTTAGCCTCTGAAATGCTTCAGATTCCAGAATTACATTCAGTTTTACATTAAGAAAAAGTCCAAGCAAGCAGATGATGAAGGGATGATGGCCCTTTAGGCCTTGTGCAAGACTGCTTAACTATAAACAAGTTTTCACCTGAGAGTTCAGGCATACAACTTTAGAACTTGCTTCTCATGGTAAGGGGTAGTTTTACAGGTAGAGAAAAAGTATCTGTGAAGAGACCTATTTCCTATTCCCTTGGCCACAGATCTCAGGCATTTTAGTTTATCGTTAGAAGTGAAGAAAAGTCAGATCTCCCCAGCTTTAGTTCTCCTGGAGACCCAAGACTCCAACAGACAGCTAGCAGGCCTGAGCCAGTTAGGCCCAAGGCACTGTCAAAGGCATTTCATACTTGTCCAAACACCAAAGAAATCCCAGAGATTATCACACTCCAGAAGGAACAAACAGATCAGTTTGTGAGTACTGACCTGTCTCCTGTTTACACCATCAGAAAAGCTGATACAATAGCTGTTGTCCCAGAAGCCCTGTACTACAGTCATAACAGGAAGAGGCCTGTGAGGAGCTCCAGGGAGCAGTCCTCACCATTAGGCTGCAGCACTTAAAGTTTACCACAGGGAAAAAAACAGTGATTCAGTCTTTGGCATCTCCCACTCCATCCGCATTGATGGCAAACATAGCTTCAGCTTCAGGAAGACAGGGAGAGTCATAGATCTTGCAGATTCTGGTTTCCCCCCTTCCCTTCCTCAGGTACAGCCTGATCCAAAGACAGAGACCAAAACGTCAAGTTAGTATAATAATTCTATTTCTGATAGCTGACTTTTAAAAATCACAATATTTATCAGTTTACATTATTTTGCAGAAGGACTTTAGGGATTTTAGTGTTTTTAATGCACTTCCAACCTGTAGGAATCCATTTCTGCCCTGATCCCTCTCACTGGAATGCTCATTTTGAAATATTTTTTTTTTTACTGTCGAGAAGCACATCAATTATTTATCTTCATCTTCCACAGGAAAGGGTGTTTAACTCCTTTATGAACTAAAAGCAAACATGTCTATCAATGAGAACAGGACAATTAGATTTAGCTAGAGTTCCTAAGTATTGATTATACAACAGCAGCTTTATAGAGCTTAAATGGAAAAGTTTTATCTTCATTTCTGCATCGTAGTTAATATGAGGTCTGCTCCAAGCAGCAGCAATGATGCCACCTCCTTACCTGGTTGTTGATGCATGAGCAATGATGTTTCCTCCAATAGGTTTTTTAGGATCTGCAGCAAACATGGCTGCCCCATCCACTTGGGCTACCACCTGGTTGGTGATTACCACAGCTACACCGAACTGATGGGGAAAAAGGACATCAGTTTTGTGGCCACAGACACTCCCAAAAACTTTATGTGGCCACTACCAGTAGCCGCACCCCCCCTCCCCCCGGCAACAAAGCAGTATTTTTCTTTTCTAAATTAGTAACTTGATACTATTAGGCATTAATATGTGACCTTTCAGCAAGGAAGGCTCCTGGAATTTGTGGGCACTGAAAGTAGCCTCTCTACCCCTTCCCAGCAACTTACCTCATCAGCAAGTCGCAGAAGCATCCGAAGAAACCTGGCCAAGTGCATCTGCCTAGCTGAGAGCTCGCCTCGGCCTGAGTAGTCTGTTCTGTAGAGGGCAGTGGCACTGTCTACAATAAGCAGTGCATACCTGTAGGGAACAATAATTCTCTGAAGCCTGTTTCTAGCCTGTGTCGGATTCTGCTCCTTTCTCTCACCACCTAAAATCCCACACTGTTCCACTTGTACAGAATACAGCTGTTTTAGAAAATATTTGTGTATCATTCACATTTGACTCATGATTAAAAAGTTGTTTTCTCTGGGGGGATGGAGATGGAACCCCAGGCCTTCTGTGTGCTCAGCAAATGCTCTACTGTTGATCTATACTCCTAGGTTTTTTTTTTTTTTTTGTACTGGGAAGGCAACTCAGGACCTTGTGCTTGCCAGGCAGGCGCTTGTGCCACTGAGCTATGTCTCTGGCCCTGGCTTTTTTTTTTAAGTAAATCTTTCTTTTTTTCTTTTTTTTTTTTGAGACAGGGTCTCACTATGTAGTTCGGATTGGCCTTGAACTCACTATGTAGCCCTTGAACTCATGGTAATCCTCCTGCCTCAACCTCCTGGGTGCTGAGATTATAGGTGTGCACCACTACACTGGCAGCTTCATTTTTCATTAATGATTTGACCCAAAACACAAAATAGGAATGAAAATTTAACTGTTTCTAAGCTATTCAGGAAAAGGCACTTTAGTGCCTTCTGTTGTACATACCTGGACTCGACCATCATGGCAGAAGCTTGATAAAGCAGCTGGGTCTGGTGGTCTGTGTTGAACCCACGAGCATATGCAACATTGTCCAAAACATCACTGCCAGAGAGACCATACCTAAAAAGAACATTTCTAGGCTGCACACACAACTCAAGTAGATGAGAAATACATCTCTTAACACTTAAAATTACCTAGATGGATAGGTAAGAAATGATGCTGACTGTGCTTTTAAGGCCCAAGAATATAATTCTCTTTGTATTAGTAAGTTCAGGTCAACTATCCATTGAGAGATGACAGCAGCAACTACTCTAAAGTAGATCTACCTGCCAATACTTTAGGATTCGTAGCACTTGGAGGCTCAGGAGGACAACTGTTGTGAGTTTGAGATCAGCCTGGGCTACAAAGTGAGCTCAAAGTCAGCCTGAACTGCATAGCAAGACCCTGTCTCAAAAAGACAACCAAATCAAACCAAACCAAAACTTTAGAATAAATTTCTTCTTTGATGTCCCAGCCTGGGCACCTTAGCAACTTAGACCCTTTCTCAAAATAAAAAATGGGCTGTGAGAGTAGCTAAGACCCTCAGGTCAATTTCGAGTACTGCCAAAAATTAAGAAAAAATTTAAAAAAAAAAAAAATCAAGAATTTATAGCAGAAAACTCAAGAGGTTGGGGCTGGGATTTAGCTCAGCGGCACAGCACCTGCCTGGCAAGCGCGAGGTCATGAGTTATGATTCCCAGTACTGGAAAAAAAACCAAAAAAAAAAAATCAAACCTCAAGAGGTCTAAGTACTACAGAAGTCTTTTAGTTTTGCCTCAGAAAAGAGTGATACATTATATGAGAAACCCAAAACATAACTATACACCAAAATAAAAGGTAATAGGGGGCTGGGGATTTAGCTCAGCTGCACAGCGCCTGCCTGGCAAGTGCAAGGTTGTGAGTTCGATTCCCGGTACTGGAAAAAAAAAAACCAAAAAAAAGGTAACAGGAAAAACGGAAGAGGACCAAGAGATGGAGGGAACAAGGAGGGAGGAGAGGGGAAGCAGACAAAAAAAGAACTAAGATGTGTTTTGTACATGAATTACGAACTGCAAACACGTACTAATGAAAAAAAACTGGAAAAAAAAAAAAAAGAGATAATGTAATTTACTATCAGAAAAAGATTTTTTGCTACCAGAACATGGACAGTTCATCAGGAAAACAGAATTATCCTAACTTCTCTCACAAGACCATGCGGGGGATCACTATGTTCTGGCTCCAGACTTTGGAAAATGTTAGCTGGACATAATATCTTTTCTCACAGTATTTTATGACCTTCCTTAATGATTAGAATAACTTGCAATACCTGTGAAAAAGCGAATTCTGGGGCATAACCCACCCTCAGAGAACCAAGATGATACAGGAGGTCTGGTAAAAAAAGAGTGTATGTTTGGCAAAATATCTCAGGTTACTCTTAACATGTAAGTTCAAAAAAGCTCTCTCACCTCAAAGGGGTTCTGTCATTCTCTCATGGTACTAAAAAGAACTTTCACCAGCTGCTAATGATTCTGTAGCTAGCAACTGTGGCCATGGTTCTCAAACTTCTGCAAGCGCTGGGGTTACCTAGAGCCAAATTGTATCCCCAGGATCTCTGCTCATTTTCCATTCAGCTGGTGTCAGAATATTTGCATTTCTAATACATTCCCAGGTGAGGCTGTGGCTTTGAGCTATATTAATTTTTGGTTCATAGCAAAAATTAATCAGTGAAAGCTGTTCTGTTGTGAATAGGAACAGGATTAGCTTACAGAGGCCCAGTTATGTATCAGAATTATCAATTAAAATGCAAAATAGATAAACTCAGTTATGAAATTTTTCTTGCCAGTGAGGTGGCACATGCCTGCTTGGAAGATGAGGCAAGAGACCCTATCTCAGTAAGTGCTGGGGATGTAACTCAGTGACAGAATGCATGTTTACTATGCATGAAGGTTCAGTCCCTAGTAGTGTGTGTACATGTGGGATGGGGGGTTGTGATAGGCAGATGTGATTAAAATGACTAATGAAAGCTGGGCACGGTGGCACACACCTGTAATCTCAACACTTTGAGGCTGAGGAAGGAGGATTTCAAATTTGGAATACAGACTGGGAAACTTAAATGAGACTGCCTCAAAATAAAAGCAGGTTAGGGATGCAGCTCAGTGCCAAGGCTGAGTTAGCAAAATCATACAGTGTGGTCCTCTATGTTTAACTGCTATCATTTGGCATGTCTGAGGCTCATCTATGGAGTAACATATATGAATACTTGGTTTTATTGCTAAAGGACAGCCCATTGTATGGATGAAACAATTTTTATTCATTCATTCACCATTTGGTAAGACATATGGGCTGTTCCCTGGTTCTGGCTATTATGATTATACTAAAATATTCACATGTAAGTCTTTGTTTTGTTTTGTTTTGTTTTGTTTTTGTACCAGGAACTGCATTAGCTCAGGCTTGCCAGGCAAGCACTTATGCCACTGAGCTACATCCCCAGCCACATGTAAGTCTTTGTATGGAATGTTTTTATTTTTCTTGGGTACATACCTAGAATGAAACTGCTAAGTTATATGGTAAGTTTCTACTTTTTAAAAAAAGTACAGGGGATCAAATCCACAGCACATGCTAGGCAAGCACGCTACCACTGAGCTACATTCCCAATCCTATGTGTAACTTTTTAATAACCTGGCGAACTATTTTATAGAGGACCATTTTACACTCTTACCAGCAAAGTGTGAGGTTCTAGTTTGTCTCTATATGCCCCAACATCTGCTACTGTCTTTTTCATTATACCTATCATGGTAGGGGTGAAGCGGTAGCTCACTGTACTTTTAATATGATTTCCCTGAGTGAAACTGCTAAGGTTTCACTTAATGATGTTGATTATTTGGTCAATGGGCTTATGAGCCATTTGTACATTCTCTTTAGAGAACTATCTATTCAAATTCTCTATTAATTTTTAAGTTGGGATTTGTTGTTGGGCTATAAGAGTTCTTTATATGTGCTCAATACTGGACTATTAGCAGATACATGATTTGCAAATTTCTTATATTCTTTGGGTTTTCTCACTTTCTCTTTGGAGGAGAGGGACTGAGCTACATCCCCAGCCGTTTTATAAAAATTTTATATTATTTCATTTTTATGGTACTAGGGACTGAACCCAGGGCCTTCACACTGAGCGACATTCCCAGCCTTTTTTTACTTTTTATCTTTGAGATAGGGACTAAGTCACCAAATTGCACAGGGAGGGCTTCAACTTGCAATCTTCCCACCTCAGCCTCCTAGAGCACTGGGATTATAGATGTGCACTACTATGTCTGGCTTATTTTTAGTTTTTGAGGCAAAATCTCAAAGTCTCAGGCTTGCTTTACATTTTAAATCCTCCTGCCTTAACCTCTCCTCACTTTTTTGATACATAAAGGTTTTTAATTTTTTTTTTTTT
>NW_004955416.1:7579577-7582769 GCF_000276665.1 Chinchilla lanigera | reverse complement strand
CTCATTCCTGTTGGACTAACTGGTAGGATGGGTCTGAGCTCTGGGGCCTCTGCTTCAGAGGGCAGACCAATCTCCAGTGGTTACCTTTTATGCTTATAATTGTTGTATCTTCTTTTTGGGGTGATCTTTTTGAGACAGTGTTTCGCTATGTAGTTCAGGCTGGCCTTGAACTCACTTTGTAGCCCAGCCTGACCCTGAACTCGTGGCAATCCTCCTGCCTCGGCCTCCTGAGTGCTGGGGTTACAGATGTGCACCATCACAACCCGCATTTTGTATCTTCTTCATGAACTGATATTTTAATTATAAAATGTTTATCTCTAGTAAAACTTTTTGTCTTGAAGTCTACCTTGTCTAGTACAGCCATCCAATCTCTTATGGTTGTTGTCTGCGTGTGATACCTTTTGCCTTCATTTTCAAATTATCCTTGAGTCTAAAGTGTTTCTCTGGAAGACAGTATATGGTTGGGTCTTGTTTTATATCTAGTATGGCACCAACTCATACACTCTGACTAAAGAAAGTCATCCTTTTGAATGACATATAACTGCAATGTGGAGCAATAAGACTTCTTTAGTCAAAACCTTGGCGTTCCACACTGGCAGATGCAGCCATATTCTCTCATAGAATTTAGTAACCTACCTCTCAGCCACTGCTAGGAGCCTTTCTGGCCGAAAAGTGCCCTCAGTATCAATGTACATGGCCTTTCCTTCACCTCCACCTCGGTCAATAGGAAGCTATAGAAAAAAAAAGGGAACAATTAAAATGATCATATTTCTTACAGCGCTGATCAATTCCTCCATGTTGGGCCTATAATTCCTCAATAAAGGGAAAACATTGAAGTGACAATCAGAGGCAAGGAAGCATTCCCTTTTGACAGAAATCCAGTTAGTAGCAGACATGAAGATCATCGTGTCTCATAGCACGTGCATGTAAGAGCCTTGTCAGAGTTACACTGCTTAGAAATACAGACCAAGTGGTTAACCAATAAGACTGTGATCCAATACCCAATTCCAACATAGCCAGATCAAACTTTACTTTATCGTTTTTTCAAACTTCACTTTATTGAGAAGAATTCATTCCTGAAGGTTCTGATGAGGCCTGTCAATACCACAGAAGCATCCTTAGCAAGTACAAAGAATGAACAATTTGGGAGGCTGAGGCAGGAGCATCATTGTGAGTTCAAGACCAACCTGGGCTACAAAGTGAGCTCAAGGTCAGCCTGAACTGCATAGCAGAGACCCTGTCTCAAAAAGACAAAAAATTGCCAGGTGTGGTGGTGTACACCTACATCCCAGCACTTGGGAGGCTAAGGCAGGAGAATCATTGCAAGTCTGAGACCAGCCTGGGCTACAGAGTTCAAGACCAGTCTGAACTGTATAGCAGTTTTCTGTCTCAAAAAAAAAAAAAAAAAAGAAGAAAAGAGGTTGCTTCAATCTCATACTTAGATGTTAAAAACGAACAAAAGAGGGCCGGGGATATAGCTCAGCGGCATAAGCGCCTGCCTGGCAAGCACAAGGTCCTGAGTTCAATTCCCGGTACCCCCCCCAAAAAAAATAAATAAAAATTAAGAACAAAAAAAAAGGGAAAAAAAAAAAAAAGAAATTTATTTTTTGAGACAGGGTCTTGGTATGTCCTTTAGGCTGGCCCTGAGCTCATTACATAGCTCAAGCTCGCCTACCAACTTGCAGATGATCCTCTGGTCGCTGCCTTCCCAGTGGTAGGATTACAGGCATATACCACCATGCGCAGCCTAGAATTTTTTTTTGAGAAACAAAGAAAACATTTTAGCAGGCAAGACACGTAGCATAGCCAGATATGGGAAATTTAATTTTGTAACCTAATTATACCTCTCAACTTTATATAACATCAATGTTACATAATGAGGTTTTACTTCATTGAATTGAGAAAATCTGAAAAATGACAGTAGATGTTTACAGATTTAAATAGCAATCTAATATCCTCTATACTTCTGGTTTTAGTACGTAGCTTGATGAAATATAACTGTTTCTATTATTAACTTAGTATTCTTCTTCTCTGGAAAAAAAGTCAAAGATCATAGTTGTTCTTTGATATAGCCACCTGAGAACATTATTTTTATAAAGTGGCCCATGTTTACTTGAGAATTTTGCTTCAGTTTGTTTTTTGGGCTTTTTTTTTTCTTTCTGGCACCATCACGCCTAGCTTCAATTTGTTGTTGACAGGCATTCTTTGATTACTTATGAATATCCCAAGGTTAGGGTTCTGTCTGTACAACTTTAGAGCACCATATTGCTATGGCAACAACGGATATTGTGTACTGTACTAAAATGTTGATTCTATGCGAATGCCCCTCAAAAACAACACAGGAAGGGGTAGGGCATAGTGATGAAGCTCAGTGGTAGAGCACTTATCTACCATGTGCAAGGTCCTGAGTTTGATTCCCAGTACCACAAAGTTGTCACAACATGAGGAAAACATGTCTATTTTAAAAGGCCACACATTAATAACTCTGTGTCAGGGTAATTATTTTTTCCCCAGTGCTGGGTATTGAACTTTGAGCCTCATACAAGCTAGATAAGGATTCTACCACTAAACTAAATTCCTATAGGGTGATATTTTACTTATTTTGCAGTACTGAGGCTTAAACTCAGAAATTTTATGCTGAGCTACAACTTCAGTCCTAAAAAGTTTTTTAGTTTGAAAGTCATTAATTTTTTTTTTTTTTTGGTCTTTTTTGGGACAGGGTCTTATTATGCAGTTCAGGCCTTAAATTCACTTTGTAGCCCAGGCTGGCCTCGAACTTGCAACAATCCTCTTGCCTCAGCCTCCCCAATGCTGGGATTACAGGTATGTGCCACCATGCCCAGCTGCTAAATCAGCTCGGCTCAAACTTGCAAAGATAATCTAAGAGAAGCAGACCAGGAAATAGAAAGAGTCTCTCAGAGGGTGGCAGGAGATGGTAACCAGATCACACTGGGAAGGGTATGTTTCCGAACCTGGAAAAGACATTTCTTGCACTATTAACTTGAGATAAGAAAGGATGGGTATGTGTGTAGCTGAATTTATACATTTGATGTCAAAAGTGGATTAGGTCATTAGCTTAGAGTGAGAGTTAAAAAGAAGCATGAAGGTTTAAGGAGAGAGATAAAATGAGATTATTTGTTTGGGTAGGAAAGTATAACCTAAAAGGAGAAAATTCAACAGATTAGCCAAACC
>NW_004955416.1:7573260-7579317 GCF_000276665.1 Chinchilla lanigera | reverse complement strand
ACTTTTCAGTATGATCAGCAAAAAATTCGGGTTCATGTACTAAAATGACAGATGGAGTTAATGTAAGGTTGATGTCCCTTTAAATAAGTATGTAAGCTAAAACATCCGTGAGGGGCAATGTCTTCAACAATCATGTAAAATGTAGACTGAAGGAAAGGGCAGTAAAACCAGGAGAGTCCTAGGGGATGGTAAGAAAGTACCTGAATTTAAGTGAATTGTAAGTTTCTATGATCTGGAAGAACTTGCAGAAAACTACCCAGCTATAGGATTCTCGAGGACAGAGAAAAGTACCTATTATGAACATTCTCACAGATTCTTACCAATCCCTGATTTGATTAGCAAAAGTGCAAAAGCTCACCTGGCATGTAACAGCCAGTGTGTGACAGATTTGGGTCTTCCCAGTTCGGAATTCTCCAAACATCTCTGTGATAGATCCAGTCTCAATTCCACCTACAAGAGCAATAGTAAGGACTTCTTAATACAAGGGTTTACAAACTATGATCACAGAAATGTTCTTGGAGCCCTTTAGAAAGATATTTACGTAAGTTGGAAATCCAATTTCCAACAAGCAGTTATTTGGTAAAAAATTATTATTATTATGTTATCATTATTATTTTGGTTTTTTGGGACAGGGTTTCGTCATGTAGCCCAGGCTGACCTCAAACATGATCCTCCTGTATCAGCCTCCTGAGTGCTGGGATTACAGGCATGTGCCCAGCTCCAATAAAAACTTAATTTGAAATAATTACAAATTTATAGAAAGCTATAAAGAAGGAAATGTGCACTCTTTACCTGGCCTCCCACAACGTCAACATCTTGCACAGTTCATATAGTATCTATATCAGACTGCTGACATTGGTCAGGGTTCGTTCAGACTTCTCCACTTATACATGCATTTATATGTGTGGATATATATAGTTTTGGGACAATTTTATCTAATGTGTACCTTCATGTAACTACCACATTCAAGATTCAGAACTGCCCCAACCCATGTCATTTAAAAGGAAGATTGTAAATATTATCATCCAATATTTACTATACACATCTTATATAGCTGGTGTCGTGCTACGTACTCTTTGAGGCAGGTCTCGTACTCTTTGAGGCAGGTCTCGGTGTTTATAGATCAGGTTGGCCTTGACCTTGTGATCCTACTGCCTTAGCCTCTCAGCTGCTGGGATTACAAGTGTGCACAACCATGCCTAATTATTTATTTATTTATTTATTTATTTTTGTTGAGTGTGATTCTTCAACTCATGCTATTTCACACCCCCAAGAGGGAGAAAAGCTCAATGATTGGTGTTAGGGATTGTACCCAGATGTCCCTCCAAAGCTCACGTGCTTATAGGTGGGGATTTTCGGAGATAATTAGATCATGGGTGTGTAAATATGGATTAAAGGTGTTGATGATAACTAAATTAGCTCACTGATTGATTTAGCATAGTTCTGGGTGTGGAGGAAGGCCCGTGCTGGGTGGGGTGGTATTAACCAGTAGGCTTGTAGCCTGGGTGGAACAAAAAGGAAAGCGGCTCGCTGCTTTGCTGCTTGCTGCCTGTCACACACCACACCTGTTCCTCTTCTACCATGTTGCCCTGCTTGGAGCCAGCTGCTAATGCACTGAGCCTCTACAAAGTGAGCTAAAATAAACCTTTCCTTTTACCTTTATTTCTAATTTTTAAATTTTTTTTGGCACTGGGAATCGAATTCAGGACCTTGCACTTGCCAGATAGGCACTTGTGCCACTGAGCTGTATCCCCAGCCCCTTTTTTACCTTTAGGTGCTGGGTATTTTATTCCAGCAACAGGAAAGTAACTGTGACAATTAGATAAAGAATTCAATCTAACTTTATAAGAATTAAGACAGTTATGCTTCCAATAGTTCAAAAACCTTAATTTTCCTTAAAGTCCGGAAGATTAGTGTCTTACACAATTGGTAGTAGTCACATACAGTGTTTGGGGGATTGGGAGTGCAGCTCAGTGAGAGTGCAAAAGGACCTTTAATACCCAGAACACACACACACACACACACACACACTTTCTCCAATTATCAATTTTTTAATCTTGAGGCATAGTACGTTACAATTATAGTTATTGCTTGAAGCAGAGGGAGCTTATTCTCTGTAGGCAATATTAAATGGAGCTTAAATTATTGAATTTGCAGAAGCTGGGCATGGTGGCACACACTTATAATCCTGGCACTCAGAAGGCTGAGACAGGATTGCCACAAGTTGGAGATCAACCTGGGCTACACAGTGAATTCAAGGCCAGCCTGTACTACACCAAGTGAGACCCTATCTCAAAAAAGCAAAACAAAAAATTAAAAATAAAAAAATTAAAATTAATTTGCAGATAATATTAGCATTTCATAAATCAGGTCTTACCCTGTAGCACTCTTACTCCTTTAGTGTGGATACTCCTCTTACCTCTTAGTCATGCCTAACATGTAAACTTTACCCAAATATTTCAGTTTTGTTCTGTGACCTAAATGTATAGCTGACTAGTTTACCACATGAGATTCAAGGACAACTATACCTTGAAGGAGTTTGTCAAGCTCTTTGGACCCAGTGGTAATCTGTATGATCTCTGATCGCCTTTGGTGGAATTCGGTTGCAGTGGTAAAACCCATTGGAACTAATTTAGCTGCCTCAGTCTGGGGAAAATAAGAAATGTTAAAGCAATAAAACACAGCTTGAGCAACCCTTATCTGAGATGCTTTGGATCAGATTTTTTTTTGAGACAGGGTCTCACTATGTACTTCAGACTAGCCTTGAGCTCACTATATAACCTAGGCTGACCTCAAACTTTTGACGATCCTCATGTCTCAGCCTTCCGAGTGCTGGGATTTCAGTTGTGCAGTACCACACCCTAAATTTAGGAATTGTTGTACAGAATCTACCAGCTGAATATCAATAAGCCAAAAAGCTCCAAAATCTTAACACTTTACTGTCATATTAGTGCTCAAAGAATCTGGAGAAGCTGGGCATGGTGGTGCACACTTGCAATCCCAGCACTTGGCAGGCTGAGGCAGGAGGATCGTTGAGTTTGAGGCCAGCCTGGGCTACAAAATGAGCTCAAGGCCAGCCTGAACTGCATAGTGAGACCCTGTCTCAAAAGAACAAAAACAAAGAAAAATTGGAGCAGTTTGGATTTCAGCATTTTGGATTAGGGATGATCATCTTAAATCAGCAAAACAAGAACCAGGCAAGAGAAAATATCTAATAAAATTAATCCCAGGACCCGGTAGGCTTAGGCAGGAGGATCTGTGAATTTGAGGCTAGCCTGGGCTATATAGTTAGTTCAAGGCCAGCCTGGGAGCCGGGGATGTAGCTCAGTGGCATGGCACCTGCCTCGTAAGCTTAAGGCCTTGGGTTTGGTTCCTGGTACCAAAAAAAAGGCCAGCCTGAACTATATAATAAGACCCTGTCTCAGAAAACACAACAAAACAAAAAAGAACAAAATAAAACAAACCAATAAAAGTCATCATGAAGAATAATTTAACTCAGAGGTTTCATAAAGGTTTTTTTTGGACGTTGCTAGGAATTGAACTCAGGGCTTCATCCATGCTACACAAGATACATTTTTAAATTGCCTTTTCAAATAATATATTCATGTAGTTAAGAGAATTACAGAACAATACAATGTGCCTCACCTAATTTATGACAATGCAATACGTATTTACACCTAATTCCTATTCCATCAACTACAAACTATACACTATATACCCTAACTTTCTACAAGGACATTTACCCTCTCATCTTTTCTTCCTTCATGTTTACTTCCCTTCAATACCAAGTACAAGGGGGGCTGGGGATTTAGCTCAGCGGAACAGCACCTGCCTGACAAGCGCAAGGTTGTGAGTTCTATTCCCCGTACCAAAGAAACAAAAAACAAAAAAAACAAAAACTTTTGCCTATTAGCTGGGCATGGTGGCACATGCCTGTAATCCCAGCACTCGGGAAGTTGAGGCAGGAGGATCGTTGTGAGTTCAAGACCAGCCTGGGCTACAAAGTGAGCTCAAGGCCAGCTTGAACTGCACAGTGAGACCCTGTCTCAAAAGAAAGATTAAAAAAAAAAACAAACAAAAAACCAAGTACAAACAAACAAAACCAAAACCAAAAGTCTCAAGAATATCCACAATCAAATAGTATGGGTTACACACACTAATATATGATAAGACATTAAATAAGTACACCAAATGTTGGATCTATCATCCACTTCACTAAAGTACAAGGCAAAACTAAATGTAATGAAACTATGCAATAATAAAGAATACATTCTTTTTGAAGATTCCTTAGCTTTTGATTTTTTTGTTCAGAAGAAAATTTCTCCAAAACCATAAAGGCAAGCAATATAGGGAAATATAATTTATAGATAATTATTCAGTTTATCCTATGTAAAACTTTAAAGATGAAGCTAAGCTGTGGGTGTAGCCCAGCAGTGCAACATTTGTTTAGCATGGGAGTTACTGATTTAATCCCAATTCCCAATGAGAGTCCTTTTATTGGTGGTACTAGAGATTGCACTTAGGTCCTCACATATGCTAGGTAAGTGATCTATTGCTGAGGTATATCCCCAGCCTTCTTCTTACTATTTTTTACAGTATTGGGAATGAAACCCAGGGTCTTTTTAATGAGCTACATCCCCAGTACTTTTTACTTTTTTGAGGTAGGGTCTCAGTGGCCCAGGCCAGGCTTAAACTTACACTCCTCTTGCCTCAGTCTTCCAGGGTGCTAAGATTACAGGTGTGTATCACTACACTTGACTTTATATTTAAAACTCTGTTTTGAGCCAGTCTCACTAAGTTACCCAGTCTGGACTAGAATTTAGGATTCTCCTTCCTCAGTCTCCCAAGTTGCTGGAATGAATTGGGGATGTAGCTCAGTGGTAGGGGGCTTGCCTACCATAGGCATAGCCTTTAGTTTGACCCCTAGTACCAAAACAAAAACACAAAGAAAACACAAAACCTAAGCAGCTGGAATTACAGGCTCGTGGTACCATGCCCAGTGGAATAAATATATTTCCAGGACATAAGATTGTAACATCTAGAAAAACAAGGTACATATCAGCCTTTGCTGGTGGAAATGCAGACTGGCTATCAGTTTGGCAGCACTTACATCAAATTTCATAACACAACTCTCTAAAGAAAATTTGAATTTATGCAATGAGACACAAATACAAAAAACTGGTGATGCAGTCTTTTAGGAATGGAAAACAGGATGATGAAAGAATGAGGGATAGGAGGAAGACTACCTTTTGCTATATCCCTGTACTATCCTAGGGATATACTAGCCCTACTAATGCCTCCCCAGCTGTACTTACCAGAATTTTATCAGCTTTGGCTTCACTAATTCCCTTTATATTTATTAACTCCTTCTTTGGTGCGTAGGCAACAGCCTCCACAGTGTGGAATCCAGCTTCTTCTAATTTCTTCACATCATTGGCATTTATGCCACATTGCTGTAAGTAAAGAAAACCATGGATATTTTTCTGTGCTTTAAATTTTTATTTATTTATTCACTTGTTTATTTATTTGGAGACAGGGTCTTGCTATGTAGCTTAGGCTGCCCTTAAACTCACTAGGTAGCCTAGGCTGGCCTTGAACTCAGGATGATCTTCCTGCCTCAGACTCCCAAGTGCTGGGATTACATGCATGGTACACCATACCTGGCCAAAATTATGTAAATTTAAACTTCAATTCTCTCATCTAACATAAACACTATGTGATTGACTTACCTCAGAGGTGTTTGATGACTTGTACTACACCCAGAAGCTCTGAGAAGTGCACCCCACACATGAAGTATAGTTTTAAATTAGCACTATCCCATGTACATTAAAGTAGACTCTTGCTGAGTGTGGCAGCACATACCCACAATTCCAACTGTACTACTCAGCAGGCTGAGGAAGCAGGATCCCAAGTTGAAGGCCACTGTGGGCACCTTAGTAGGACTTTGTCTCAAAAATAATTAAAAAGGGCTGGGGATTTAGCTCAGCGGCAAAGCGCCTGCCTAGCAAGCGCAAGGTCGTGAGTTCGGTTCCCGGTACCGGAGAAAAACCAAAAAAA
>NW_004955416.1:7566126-7573160 GCF_000276665.1 Chinchilla lanigera | reverse complement strand
CCTAGCACTTGGGAGGCTGAGCCAGGAAGATCACTGCAAGTTGCAGGCCAGCCTGAACTGTACAATAGATATTATGAAAGGAAAAGAAATTGCTCAAAAGAAGGAACAACTGGGATGAGGGAAAGGAGAAAAAGAAAGAAGGAAAGGAACAAAAAAATATGTATGTGCACAGAGGGATAGCTGGGAAAACTGTACTGCTGAGGTCTAGTGGTTTATTGAAAAGAACAGTTAATACCTAATTTTTTTTCTTTTTGATCAATTTTGCATGCTTATATCTGGTAATCTGAACAACTAATTTAAAGACAACAATACGCAATATAACAACCATTAGGGAATTCCTACCATCTTGTCTAGTGAAACTGTATCGTTTCTAATGTTTTTATTTTTTATTCTCTTTAACGGTTTGATCAGTCTTGCATTCTTACATCTGGTAATCTGAGCCACTTCGCTGAAGATAACAATATGTAATATAACAGCCACTCTTAAGTCTTATCATTTTGTTCTGAAACCCTGCATCACTTTTATTGTTGTTTTTTTTTTTTTGTCTATGTTGTTGGTATTTTGCTATTGTTCTCTTTTTTAAATTATTATTCTCTTTAAAATAAAAAAAAAATTAAACAAGAAAAGCAGAGATGATTAAAAAAAAGGGTCAAGGATATAATTCAGTGGCACAGCACCTGCCTGGCAAGCACACAGTCCTGAGTTTGATTCCTGGTACCTGCCCCAAAATACATTTAAAAAAAAAAAAAAAAAGATCCCCATTAGGAATTGTGATGAAACCAGTAACTCTCAAGCTTTTTGGACTATGACTCTAAATGAACTTTGAGACCTTCAAAGCCATTTTAAAATGGCTCTGAAAGGCCATTTTAAAACTGTTTCACAAACCTTCCCACATTAAACACAAACAGAAAACACTATTTTTACACTGTTCCAGGGCAAACAGGTAAGAGACCCAAAGCTCAGAGAAGCACTGTCTTGGTGTATCATTACCCCTTCTGACAATTGATACTGAGAATAGGGAAAACTATTTTGTTTGGGCCATTAAATATCACTTTTATACCACTTCTCCAGGCAAACTACACCACAGCATCTTTTCTCTGTTCGTACAAGGTTTGCTTTGGTTTTATTCCTACTGAAACCATGGACCCTGAGAGACCATGAGTTAGTGGAGGGATGTGTATTTGTCAACAGAAAACACGTCTGCCGTTAATACTTAAGCAATACCTATGTGTGAATGTAAGGATGCTCATGGAGCCTGGCGTGTAGTGCATGTCTGTAATCCCAGCACTCTCGGGGGCTGGGGCAGATGGACTGCCAATCTGAGCCCAGTCCATGCCTTGGATTTGATTTCAAGTTCTACAAAAAAAAAAGCTGTAATTTGCAGATGTTTATCACAAACTGACTTAAGTAATTTCAAGAGTTCTGAAGTTTTGTTGGTAAAACATACAAAGAGTGACAGAAGAATCAAGCTTGCCATTCTACTACTTTCAACTCAAATCAACTGTACCCACAGTCAGGCTTTTCTACGACGTGCAGCAAAATACTGGAAAGTCTCAGCTTTGGTGCTTCATATTCTTAAGCATTCACAAATTTGAGCTAGGTTCTTATATCTGAAAAACTTAAATCCTTTTTCCTGCCTATGACAACTGTCTATCTTCTGCAAAGATATAGAAGGAAAGGTGCTTTTTTCTCCTCCCTGCATAACTAGTTCAGGGCCACTTTAATTCTCTGGACAGCACTTTCATTATTAGTATAAGCAGTACTGAACATCTACCATGGGATCCTAGGCCTTAGTTTCTTTTCTAATAATTCATCTCTGTGAAGGAAAAAACGATAAAGTAGGAAGAATGTTACTGATGAAGAAAAGAAATCTGGGCCAGGCATGCAGCTCGGCAGCATAGTGTCTGCCTGGAAAGCACAAGGTCCTGAGTTTGATTCCTGGTACCAAAATAAAAAATAAAAACAAAAACAAAAGGAAGAAATCTGGCCAGACATGTTTAACGATAATCTTAAAATTTTCATGGAGTTCTTCACAACCTTCTGAAGCCCTAATTTTTTTTTTTTTTTGTTGGAGGTACCTGGGATTGAACCTAGGGCTTTATGCATGCTAGGCAAGTACTCTACCACTAAGCTATATCCCCAGCCTTTTTTTTCTTTTAATTTTCTGATGGAATCTCACTAGGTTGCCTGGGCTGGGCCTGAACTTGTGATGCTTGTGCCTCAACCTCCCAAGTGATGAAATTACAAAATGTGTAGGCCGGGGATACAGCTTAGTGGCACAGCACCTGCCTGGCAACCAAAAAGGAAAAAAAAAGGAATTACAAATGTGTACCACCACGCCTGCCTCTAATTTGAGTTTTGACCTTAGTAACAAACCTATGGTTTATGTAAAGATGGATTATTACCCATTAGATAGATGAATCTAATACAGCACTGCAATAAAAAATTAGCAATGAAGAACATATCTCCAAATCAGGCATGGTGGTGCATGTCTGTAATCTCAGCACTCAGGAGGCTGAGGCAGGACTGCAGGGAGTTCAAGGCAAGCCTGAATTACACAGCAAGACTCTGACTCAAAAAAACAAAACAAAATAAAACCATACCTCCAACCGTGAAATAGGCTGTGGGCCAAAGCTTTCTTCTTCCACTGAAGTGTCTGCACTTGCTTCAAGCTGCATCTGCATGGCCATTACTGAAAAACACAGATGGCCATGAATACTATAGAAATACTGCGGGGGTCAGGAAGACCTCCTTATCCACTGGTTCTGCATCAAAGATTCAACCAAAAAAAAAAAAAGAGAGATTCAATTAACTGTAGATAGAAAATATTGGGCTAAAAATGTGTCTGTCCTGAACATGTACAAACTTATTTCTTGTTATTAGTCCCCCCAAACAGTATAATATAACTATATAAAGCACTTGCATTATATTAGGTATATCAAGCAATCTAGAGATGATTTAAAAAGTATGTTGGAAAATGTGTACAGATTATTTGCAAAAATTACTGTTTTATACATATAAAGGAACTGAATATCCTCAGATTTTGGTATCTGGGTGAGAGGTGGGGGATTCAGGAACTAGAACCCCAAGAACACTGAGAAACAACTCTGCTTGATAAGCTGAGCTTCCATGGTAGGAAAAAGATCAAACCTCATCTCTAGCTCGCCAGCTAACTCTATCAGAAAGACTTCCAGAAAAGCCAGGCCCATTCTGCTTCTTACAGATGCATCCCTTATGAGATTAACTATGCCCCCTGTTCTCCTGTTTTATATTCCTAGAGGGTAGGGGCCCAGTCTATTTTTACACATATCCACAATACAGTATAAACATTAGGTGTTTGGTAAAAGTATGAAGACTTTCCAGGACTAGAATTTACAAAATTTTTTAAATTGATGCAAAGTTCAACTGCTTCAGTTTCTCAATATCCTTCTAGCAAAGGGGTTAGGGGAGGGAGACAATGAAACTAAGTATAGAACGGTTGGTCACATGATAAAGTAGGGACTAAAATAAGCACTTCCCATCTAAGCCAAGGGTCATAGCTTGGTCCAACAGGTGTGTTTCAAATTTGAGCATCATTATTTTATTTAGTCAATTTCCAACTTCAGTGAATAAGCAAATGACAAAAAAAACAAATACCCTGTTCAGTCTGAAATACTGCATCTAAGTGTAAGGCTAGTTTGATAGTTATGATAACTTGAAAAGAACTGAGAACAAAAACTTCTAAATTATCTTCAAAGTGTGTTAGTAAAACTGAACAAGTCTATGTTCATAAGAATAAATGGATTTAAAAAAATAAACAGATTCAAGCGCCCAGCGTAGTGGTGCATGCCTGTAATCCCAGCACGGGGGTGGGGGGTGGGGGTGGGCAGTATGGCAGTTGAGAGTTCGAGGCCGGCCTGGGCTACAAAGTGAGCTCAAGGCCAGCCTGAACTGCACAGTGACTCTGTCTCAAAAAGACAAAACAAAAAAACAAACAAACAAAACTCCGCCCCCACAAAAAAAACACCCCCAAAAACAGATTTAAATCACATCAAAAGAATCTGGAAAAATAGACAAATTTAACCCAAAAGGTAACATACAAACTTCACTTTTGGAGACTTGACAGAAGATATGAATGTCTGTTCTTAGTTTAGGTACCGAGCTCTTGAAGGACAGATATAGCATGCCTTGAATTGGTGATAAATCCATATATCAGAATCCTTGGAATGAAATTTAAATATTCCCTCTTATAATTTATGAAAAAGCACTGCAGAAGAATGGGGAAAGGATGGTCTTTTCAATAAATAGTGCTTGTTTGTTTGTTTTTTTTTGTTTTTCTCCGGCACCGGGAACCGAACTCACAACCTTGCGCTTGCCAGGCAGGTGCTTTTGCCGCTGAGCTAAATCCCCAGCCCCTCAATAAATAGTGCTGAGTAGCCTTACAGAATAAAATGCACTTGCCCTCTTCTGCACCACAGAAAAAAATCAATTTCCAATTTAGATTATATGTCTAAGAGGTTAAAAAAGTTTTCAGAACATAGAATATTTTCATGACCTTACAGTTGTTTTTGTTTTTATTTTTTGCAGTGTATGGAGATGAAACCTAGGAGTGTTCTTCCACTGTACTACATCCGCAGCCCTTTTTTTTTTTTTTTTTTATAGGAACATGAGGTGGGATTTGAATATTTTGGTGCTCTTCAGATACAGAACTGGATACATGATGTAAAGAACCAAAAAGGGAAAGGCTTAAAAAAAAAAACTGGACTACAAACCAAGTATGGTGGTGCATGCCTTTAACTCCAGCATTTTGGAAGTCCAAGCCCAACCAGACAATTTAGTGATTAGCAATTGCCAGTCTCAAAATAAAAAGGGTTGGGGATATAGCCCATTGTGTAGTACCACAAAACAAAACAAAACCTATTTAAATTCAGAACTTCTATCCATCAAAAGACACCCTTAAGGCTGGCTGTGGTGGTACTTGCCTGTAATTCCTGTACTTGGAAGGCTGAGGCAGGAGGATCACTGAGTTTGAGGCCAGCCTGGGGCACAAAGTGAGTTCAAGGGCAGCGTGAACTGCAGAGCAAAACAGTGTCTCAAAAAAACAAAAGACACCATTAAGACTCTGAAAGGTCAAATCACACTGGAAGAGAAAATATAACCAAATGGCCAAGAAAAATGAATAGCTAACTTCACCAGTAATTAGGAAAATGACATTTAAAACCACATAGCTAAAAATTAAAAAGATAAATATGTGTTGGCAGACATGTGGAACAACTAAACAGTCAACATGTAAAATTCAACAACAGTCAAGGTTAGCTCTTGGCAATAGAACGCAACATACTACTTGCTACTGGGCAAGAGGGGAAAATATTAGACAAGTATGTGAAAGTTTAAGCACTACACTCTTTTTTTTTCTTTTTGAGATCGGGTCTCACTAGGTAGCTCAGGTTGGCCTATGAGACCTCCGGGATTCTCCTGCCTCAGCCTCCTAGAGGGCTATGTCTAGACATGCACGCCCGGTTGACAGCATACTATTTTTCTTTACCTGTGTCAAGGACTCATTTCGTAATGATTCACGGAGCTGTACACACTTGTAATCTGTGCACTTTACACTTTGTGAATATATATAATTACACTTTGTAAGCTTTTAAACGCCCAGTTTTCAAAGTATTCCCTAAACAGTACGCGCACGCGTTTTCCACAATGAGATGATGAAAATGATCTTTCTGGAACTGGAGGCTGGCGCTTGTAAGTGCAACACGGTGTCGCAGGGAGAACGGCGACCGGGCACCCGGACCCCCGGCTCTAAGGCGAACGGCTGCGCCCGCCCCTCCTCCCGGATCTCGGCTTCCTCGCTCAGTCCGGAAAACCAGCGCTGGCCGCGAAGGGCCGCAGGCTCTGGGGCTGAGCCGGCACCGGTTTCCCTCACCGACGCCCTGAAGGGCGGCTGGGTCCGACGGGCCCGGCTCCGCCATCTTCGGCCGCTCGGAAGCTGGCTGCGGGCGGCCGGGCCGGGCGGGTCCAGCGGGCGAGAGGGAGAGGGTTCCGCGGCGGCGCAGGGCCGGGCCCGCTCACCTGGATCGCCGCGCCGCTCCGCGGCCCGCTGGCTTGCCCGCCCGACGCCGGCGGCTTCTCGACCCCCTCGCACGGTTTTCTGCCCTCACCCAGGGCGAGTTTCAGCGCCGACACGAGCGAGTGAGGCGCAGCTGGACTCGGGCACGGGCCTCCGTCGCCGCGCGCCGCGAACAGCGACTTTCGGAAATCCCGCCAAATCCTGTCGGGCAGGGCCACGCCTGCGCAGCGTAACGTCGCGCTGCCCCCTCAGGTTGGCCTTCTAGCCCCTTCTGATTCTGCCCGAGAGAGACGGACCCTAGGAATTTGAACCTGCGTGACACTGAGGATTATGCTCCTCCTTTGTCCTGTGAAGACTAATTCGAATTTTGTGAGTTGCTGCCTTCTCTTTATCAGCCTGAGAACTACAAATCCTAAGAGGCCGTGCGGCCAGTCTGGACTACATCTCCCAAGATGCACCGCGCCCAACCCATGGCCCCTCCCTGTGCGAGCCAGGCTCGGGAGAACTCTTCCTGCCAGAGTCCAAACCCCGACGTCTTCTCCAACTTGACTTTTGTTCCTGCGGCGTTTCCCGGCCTGAGGGGCTGAAGAGGGTGGAAAAACTGCATGAAACTGGGCATTTTATTTAGACTACTCTAATCATGGATACACAGATGTGGTATTTCTATGCAATGAAATATTTTGCCATAAAAAAGGAAAGCGATTCGTATGGCACTGCACACTTGTAATCCCAGCGTTCTTGAGAGGCGAATGCAGGAAGAGCACAAGTTTGGGCCAGTCTGGCGCTTTTTTTTTTTTTTTTTTTTGAGACGGTCTTGCTGTAGAGTTCTGACTGGCCTTGAACGCACTTTGTAGCCAAGGCTGGTTTCGAACTTGTAATGATCCTCCTGCCTCAGCCACCGAGTGCTGAGATTACAGGTGTGCACCACCATGCCCGGTTTGGTCTGGCACAATTTAAAGACATTATTTTCTTTTCTTTTTTT
>NW_004955416.1:7539809-7566010 GCF_000276665.1 Chinchilla lanigera | reverse complement strand
TTACAGGCGTGTGCCACCACGTCCGGCCAAGGGCACCCTATCTCAAAATTTAAAAATTTAACAAGGGGTGGGAATGTAGCCGGGTGTGGTGGCGCATGCCTATAATCCCAGCACTCGGGAGGCTGAGGCAGGAGGATCACCGCGAGTTCGAGGCCAGCCTAGGCTACAAAGTGAGCTCAAGGCCAGCCTGAACTGCATAGTGAGGCCTTGTCTAAAAAAGACAAAACAAAACAAAATAAATGAAAAAGGGGTGGGAATGTAAATGCAAAGGTCCAAATTCAGTACCCCCCAAAAAAGGAGAGTATAGCTCAGTGATAAGAGCGCTTGCCTGCTTTGTGTGATGCTCTGGTTTAATTCCCAGGAACATGGGGGAGTGTGTGTGGGGGAAGGGATGACTGATGCATACTGAACATGAACTTTGAAAACATCACGCTAAATGAAAAGTCAAAACAAATCACAAAAAACCCTATTCTATTCCACATCTATTAAGTACCCCAAATAGACAAATCTGCAAAGACCAAAAGTACGTTGTTTGTTTTAAGGGTAGGGTGGGAGATGTAAAGACAAGGTGTTACCAAAGGTCATATGGTCTATTTTAGCTGTTGTAAAATACATAGGTCATCTTAATGACTTCTTGCTTTGTTTTGGGCAAGGGTGATGCTATGTAGCCTAGGCTGTCCTCAAATCTGAGATCCTCTTGCCTCAGCCTTCCCTACTGCTGGTATTATAGGTGTGGTATCCACACCTTACTCATTTTCACTACTTTTATGTGTACATAGCTCAATAGGGTTAGGTACAAATATATGATTGTGAAACCAATCTTAGAGTTTTATAGCTTTATATTTAGCTCTTTGGTCCATATTGAGTTAATTTTTGTATGTGGTATAAGGTGTCTAATTTTATTCTTTTTTTCCCCTTCAGTGATGGGGATTGAGCTCAGGGCCTTGAACATGTAGGGAAGCACTTTGTCATTTAGCTACACTCCAGCGCACAATTTCATTCTTTTGTATGTGGATATCCAGTTTTCCGAGCACCATTTGTTGAAAAGCAGTTTTTTTGAAGATGAGTCTAAAATTAATTGTGAGCTGGGCGTGGTGGCGCATGCCTGTAACCCTAGCACTCTGGAGACTGAGGCAGGAGGATCATTGTGAGTTTGAGACCAGCCTGGGCTACAAAAGTGAGCTCAAGGCCAGCCTGAACTGCATAGCAAGACCCTGTGTCAAATAGACAACAAATAAAAAAAAATTATGATAGTTGTATGCATCTTAAATATATTAGAAAGCATTCAATCATGCATATTAAATGTATATTTTACTATATATGAATTATACTTAGATAAATCTCAATAAAGGAGAAAGTAGTTTTTTGACTCAGGCTTTGTGATAAGGCTAGTGCTGCTGGCAATTATACTTCAAAAATAACTGCATTAGTTTACAGGCATGACAGTTTCCTGAGGAACCTCAGAATAGTTGAGTTTTTGGAGGGAGGGTATGCTGGCGATTCAATCTATGGCCTTGTGCATGCCATGCATGTGCTCTACCAGTGAAATACACTTCCAATCCCCAAATAGTTGTTTTCTTTTATTATCCTTCAGAATCAAAAGGGTAAGCAGTGGTTTTACTTGGTTTTTGTACATTTTAATTTAAAATTTTTTTTTTGCTGTATGAACTCCAGGGCCTTTGCACTGAGCTACATCCCTTCTAATTTTTTAAATTTTGAGACAAGACAGTGGCCCAGGCTAGGCTGGAACTGGCTATCCTCCTGCCTTGGCCTCCTCGAGTGCTGAGATTAAGGCATGTGACACTATCAGCTCATGACGTTTTCTAATCTTTTTTGTTTAAGTTCATGTTCCTAGACAGAGATTTGTTTGGTTTATCTTTTGAATACATGGTACTTTTTTTTGTTGGGGGGGGTACTGGTACTCAAACTCAGGACCTTGCGCTTGCCAGGCAGGCACTTGTGACCCTGAGCTATATCCCCAGCCCACATACTCTTCACTTAATAAATGGCCACTATTTACAAAAGGTTTCAAATAATAAACTTTTTCTTGTCTTTTTGAGACAAGGTCTCGCTATGCAGTTCAGGCTGGCCTTGAACTCACAAGGATCTTCCTGCCTCAGCCTCCTGAGTACTGGAATTACAGGTGTGCACCACCATGCCCAGCGATTTACTTTAATAGTGCAAAAAATGTTTTCTAATCAGTGAAAAACTTACGAAAAATTTAAGTACTTTAAGAAAGAAAAACACAAATACCTACATAAACACTACAATTATTGACTTACAACTCAAGACATTAGGGACCATCACTATAAGCCAAATCATTCTTTGAGTAGGTTGTTCCAGTCCCCAAAATGTATAAAAAATGCCCTCTAATTCTTAGGTATACAGAAAAATTATGAAACTCTAATAAGAAAGCTAATTTGTGGTGCATCCCTATAAACCCCAGCACTCCAGAGATAAAGGCAGGAGGATTCCTGCAAGTTTGAGGCCAGCTTCAGCTATCTAGTGATTTCAAGGCCAGGCTGGACTACTTAGCCAGACCCTGTTCAAAACAAACAAGCAAACAAACAATTAAAGTTTCATGGGAAACAAACCACACCATACTAATAGCTTTAGAAATTTTTTAAAGGAGTTAATAGAAATAAACACCAAAGTCTTGATTTTTATGCCAAAGGAGTTTCATGCTGACTTTTGAAGCTTAAAGACGAAGCTATCTTTTTATATATGTCAGAAATAAAAACCAAGAAAGATAACATTTATGGGATCCATTCAACTTTAATCTGATCCTACAGTAAAAAGGGAAATTTTATTTATTTGTTTTTGAGACGGTCTCGCTCTGCAGTTCAGGCTGGCCTTGAGCTCACTTTGTAGCCCAGGCTGCCTCAGCCTCCTGAGTGCTGGGATTACAGGTGTCACCAACATGCCTGGCAAAAAGGGAAATTTTAAAACACATTTAAACTTCCAACTCAGAGCTGGATGTAGTGGTGCACGCTTGTAATTCCAGCACTCAGGAGGCAGAAGCAGGCAGATCACCAGGAGTTCAAGACCAGCCTGGGCTACATAGCAAGATCTTCTCTCAAAAATGCAAAAACAAACAAAAAAAATCAAATATATTTTGGTTTAAGATTAAATAGAAACAAATACCATAATTATGACTCTTATTTGCATCAAAGTGTTTTCATATCTGCCTAATAATCAATGGATATACTGTTTTTTTTTTGGTCTTTTTGAGACAGAGTCTCACTATGCAATTCAGGCTGGCCTTGAGCTCACTTTGTAGCCCCGGTTGGTCTCAAACTCGCAACACTCCTCCTGCCTCAGCCTCTGGAGTGCTGAGATTACAGGCGTGTGCCACTATGCCCGGCATGCTAAGTTTTTTTGTATGAGGAGAGTGTGGTTTTAGGAACCAAAACCTGTAGTAACTTTATTATTGCCATAAACTAGTGTTTTGGAGGAGATATTGTTTGAAATGTTATTTAATAAAAGAAGATTGAGAATCTTGCTGTAAAGCAGTCCTTCAGAAAGATGAAAACTTAGGAAAAGGCATATTTTGTACTTCACAAACATGAAAATATTAATGTATGCACTGATGTATAATGAATTAATTTTGCCAAGAAACTACTTATCAAGAAAACATTGACAGCCGGGCATGGTGGTGCACGCACTCGGGGAAGCTGAGACAGGAAGACTGGTGTGAGTTTGAGGCCAGCCTGGGGTACAAAGTGAGCTTAAGGACAGCCTGAACTGCATAGCGAGACCCTGTCTCAAAAAGACAAAAAAAAAAAAAAAAAAGGAAAACATTGACAGTATAGACTAGAAAAGACAAGGCCCTCAAGAAATGATGACAACTATTCCAATAGGTGTTGTTTTCCAAAATTTTATTTATCTGAAACAGCAGTTCTGAAATGGACAAAAAAGATGAGTAGTTTGTACATAGGTTTCTTTTTGTTGTTACTGAGATAGGCTCTTGCTAAGTTGTCTTGAACTCATGGGCTTGTATGATCCTTCCATCTCAGCTTCCCTCCTAACTGGGATTATAGACACGCAACAAGATTATAGACAACTGGGATTATAGATAGCACCTGACAGATACATTTCTACTCCAGAAATATCTGCTAGGCAGAACTCAGGGTACTTAAAAATATCATAGATCTATATATGGAAAAATGGTTAATGTGTTTGTTGGTGACAACATCTCTTATACTTAAAAATTACTCCTTAGGCGTTGTACTAAGCAGAAAGCACAATTTTAGTCAGAGGAGATTTTCCCTAAGGCTCTTACTACTTACTTAACCTTGGGTGTACAGAGATGAGCCAGTTGGTAGAAAGCTAATTGAGACCATTCATCAGCCCTGACTATACATTTAAAAATTAACCTATAAATTAACTGTAACATCATCAGAGGAACTTTACTAGGCTTCTCTGATCTAAAGACAAACAGCAATGGAGACTCTGACATAATATCCCAAGTGTGTGCACTCTTGTTTGTTAGAGCTGTGGTTCATGAGTCTAGGGGTAGAAGTGGCAGTCCTGAAGTAGATCTCGGGAAATTTGCTTGACTACATTCTTCAAATAGTTGTCTTCTAATGGCACCTTAGATATAATGGATGCAATTTCATCTTGGCTGGAAAGAAGAAAAAGTTAATTAATTTTTCTGGAAACTTATACTTGTCTCTAGTTCGCTGCTACTCATGTTCTTGGATACAGTGTCTCAGTTTCCTAGAAGGCACAAAAGGACATTTCTGGACATAAGCCGACTGTCCATTTGAAACGGGACTTCAGAATATGCTGAGAACTAATTCTGTATGCAACTGTAAGGTAGCGTGAGCCAGTTGCTTTCTTTAGCTATAAAATTCTAATTGTTGGGGCTGGGGATTTAGCTCAGCAGCAAAGCGCCTGCCTGGCAAGCGCAAGGTCGTGAGTTCGGTTCCCGGTGCCGGAGAAAAACAAAAAAAACAAAACAACAACAACAACAAAAAAATTTCTAATTGTTGGTACTTGCTGATGGATTTAAGGTGGGCTTTCCTAAACTCTGCCATCTCCCAGTCTGTCAGCAGTGGATTTAAAAAGTCATAAAACAGATCACAACCTATTAAGAATGAGACATTTATAGGTCTGATTTCACAAACTAATTGAAAAAATGTATTACCAATATTCCATTTTATTTATTTATTTGATTTTATTTTATTTTGTCTTTTTGAGACAGGATCTTGCTATGCAGTTCAGGTTGGCCTTGAGCTCACTTTGTAGCCCAGGCTGGTCTCGAACTCACAAAATGATCCTCCTGCCTCAACCTCCCAAGTGCTACGATTACAGACGTGTACCACCACACCTGGTTCCATCTTAATTTAATGCCACAAAATTGTTTCCCTATGATCTGAGCTAAGTTTACATAGAATTTTCTCCTTCTTGATTCCTGTTTTAAGTGTAAGTGAATTAAAAAAGTGAAGTACGTACAATAGAACAGATTCTCAGCTGGACATGGTGGCAAACGCCTGTAATCCCAGCACCTGGGAGGCTGAGGCAAGGGGATCACCATGAGTTTAAGGCCAGCCTGGACTACAAAGTGAGTTCAAGACTGTTATGGTTGATGCACTGTGTCAACTTGAGAAGTTTAGAAGTTTAAGTAAGCCAATCAGCAGGGATCCAGGTCCTTGTTTTGTGAACATCCTCATCCTGTGCAAGAGGAGGGCATGGAGATTGTGTGAGTGCTATACCTGCCCTAGGGGTGGGGGGCAGGATAGCCTGTTTACAGTATAAGGGAGGAAAAGAGGCTTGTTCTCCCCAACTTTTGCTGTCTTCTGCTGCCTTGGACTGTTGTCTCTGTGCCATGTCACTCTGCCTTGATGTCAGCTAATCATTGACTGAAACCTCCATAAACTATGAGCCAAATAAACCTTTCCTTCCTTAATTTTGGGTGTCGGAAATTTTGTCTCAGCAACAAGAGAAAAGTAACCAAGACAAAGGCCAATCTGAACTACATAGCAAGACTGTCTCAAAAACCAAAAAAAACCCCAAATAAACCAAAACAAAAGGGAAGTGACATTTAGCTCTCACTACCCATTTGCTGACCACTTGAAGGGATCTTTCAAATGAAATAGCAAATGTGAAAAAGTAGCCTATTTTATCCTGCTGGTCCTTACTTACCCAGTGTTCCCAAGGTGATTTTCAATGGTAAAAGGTAATGGGACCAATGGATAATGGGCAGAGAGAGACAAAGTTATCTCAAACTTTGCAAATGCTACAGAGCTGGAAAACAAAAGCTTCAATCTGTAAAAGACAAGATCCACAATTAACGACATAAAACAACAAAAAAGATTTAAACAAAAACTCATTTTCCTTTTCATTGGCATCTGAAACTTGGTATACATTATTTCTTGTCCTTATCAAGTGGAACAGAAATGGATATACTGTTTTTTTTTGTCTTTTTGAGACAGGGTCTTGCTATGCAGTTCAGGCTGGCCTTGAGCTCACTTTGTAGCCCAGGCTGGTCTCGAACTCACAATGATCCTCCTGCCTCAGGCTCCCCAGTGCTGGGATTATAGGCATGCGCCACCACACCCGACAATACGTTTATCTTGTTTTACCCAGTTCGTAATACTTTGTTATCACTGCCCCAAGTAACTAACACACTTACTCAGTATCATTCACATATATGTCCATTAGGTTATAATTTGGTCCCCATCTCTTTAAAAATTCAATCTCTTCTCCAAGGAGTCTACAATGGCTCACCACTAGTGAAAGTTCCTGAAGCATCTAAAAAAAATAGATGTGAGGGATGAGGAATTACAAAAACACACTTCAGTGTTTAATGGCTCTGTAATAATGAACCACCAAAAATTAAACAATTAAATATATATGTCATCTTAGGATACTTTTATATGCACAGAATTTCAGTTCTGTTTTTTTGGGACAGAGGCACAAATTTTCCTTTGAAAACTTCAATCAGACTTTACCTTGGGTATCTCATGCTGTGTTGTACATTTCTTCTTCCAGGATTCTTGTTCCTCAATGTATTGGAAAATGAGCTTATGAACCAAAAGAGAGGAAGAAGGAGCTTTATCCCCTGGGAAAGAAAAAAAAAGTCCAAAGGCGAGTATTATTTTTCTTTCTTTCTTTCTTTTTTTTTGTCTTTTTGAGACAGGGTCTCGCTATGTAGTTCAAGCCAGCCTTGAGCTCACTTTGTAGCCCAGGCTGGTCTCGAATTTGCAACAATCCTCCTGCTTCAGCCTCCCGAGTGCTGGAATTACAGGCATGCACCACTATACCTGTCTCTATTCATATATTTTATATAAGTTAAAAATACTACATTACCTAAGCAAGACATACCCTCAAACTATTAGGTGACAAAGTATACTCTTCATGTTTATTTTCAAACACAATTCTATATGGTATACAAGACATCCCTACAAAAACTCAAGCCTTTATCATGACACAATAGTTTTATAAATTTTTATTTTTTATTAATATATGTTTACAGTACATAATGATCACACTGATCATGGGGAGTTGGTACATGTACACAACGTATCTTCATTCTTTTTTTTCTCCTTTCCCACTTTATCCCTCTTTATCCCATGGTCTCCCTGTGTAGTTCAGGCTGGCTTTGAACTCACTACTGGTATGCAACCAAGACTGGCCTTGAACTTAAAGTGATCCTCCTGCCTCAGCTGCCTGAGTACTGGGATTACAGGTGTGCCACCATATCTGGCCTCACATACAGAATAGAACTATTAAAAGCACAGGTTTATGACTGGGACTGTATCCCAGTGGTAGAAGGCTCACCTAACATGTACAGAGCTCTGGGGTCAATCCCCAGCGTCACAAAGAACAAGCATGGGTTTAAATACAACATATACCTGAATTCAAATCCTGACTTTTTAAAAAAACCTTTTTCTTTCTTTTTTTCTTTGCTTTCCTTTTCTCTTCTCTTTTCTTTCTCTCTCTCTCTCTCCCTCCCTCCCTCCTTCTCCTTCCTTCCTTCCTCCCTCCCTCCCTCCCTCCCTCCCTCCCTTCCTTCCTCCCTCCCTTTCTTTCTTTTTGAGGCAGGGTCTCGCTATGTAGTTCAGGCTGGACTTGAACTTACTACGCAGCCTTTGTAGCCAGGCTGACCTCAAACTCAAGGTGATTCTTCTACCTAAGTTTCCTGAGTGATGGGATTACATGAGTGTGCCACCACACCTGGCTTTTTTAATTACTTAAATTTTTTGATCTGTAGTTTCCTAACTTGTAAAATGGGAAATAATACCTCAGCATAATAATACACATGCTTGCCAGTTGTGGTGGCACATACCTGTAATCCCACACTTGGGAGGCTGAGGCAGAAATATTGCCACATGTTTGAGGCCAGCTTGGACTACAGGTGAGTTCAAGATCAGCCTCCACTACAGAGCAAAACTCTATCTCAAAAAACTAAAAATACAAAACAAAAATACCCATGTCTGATATAGACTAGGTATTCATAGTGGTAATTTTCAAACTAGGGAATAGCTATTATCAGTCGCTGCTCAAAACCTAATAATAAGTAACTTCTGGCTCAGTGTGGTGGCTCATGCCTATAATTCCAGCACTTGAGAGGCAGAGGCAGGAATGCCAGAATTTGAGGCTAGCCTGGGCAACATAGTGAGTTCAAAATCAGTCTGAATTACAGAGTGAGACCCTGTCTCAAAGAAAAAAAAACAACAGAAATTTCTTTTAAAATCCATCCAATAAGCTGGGTATAGTGGTGTATGCCTGTAATCCCAGCACGCAAGATGCAGAGGCAGAAGGATCACTGAGTTTCACACCAGCTTGGGCTACATAGTGAGAACCTGTCTTGGAAGAAAAGAAAGAAAAAAGAAGGAAGGGAGGGAAAAAGGTAGGGAGGAAATTCAATATTTAGAACATTACCCAAGCAGATTTATATCCAATAAATATTTTAAGGACAAATTATTGTTGTTGTTTATAGTTAACTTAGAATGTAAAAGAATTACCAAGAAACAATTTTTAAATTTTTTATCAACCTATTAATCTGCCTATCTCTCTCTCTCTCTTTCTCTCTCTGTATCTATCTATCTATCTATCTATCTATCTATCTATCTGTCTGTCTGTCTGTCTGTCATGTATCTGTGCTGGCAGTGACACAAAGCCCTTTTGCCTGCTAGGCAAGCACCCTGTCATTGAACTATGCCCCCAGCCCAGAAAGTATAATTTTAAAGTATCAATAATCCTCCATCAGATCAAAGTTAGGATCTTTGATAACAAGACTGCCATGAAACAACTACCATAATGTGTGAGCCCCATCAGTGCAGCGTCCTGGGGATTTCTGAACAAAACAGATAAAGAGTATCAACTCAGCACAACTCAGCACACCTGGAAGAGCCCTGATAATGTGTGTCTTTCTGAACCTATTTCTTTCTTTTTCTTTTTTTTTTTTTTGTCTCTTAAGGTCTCTCTATGCAGTTCAGGCTGGCCTTGAGCTCACTTTGTAGCCTAGGCTGGTCTCGAACCCACAACAATCCTCCTGCCTCAGCCTTCCGAGTGCTAGGATTATAGGCATGTGTCACCATGCCCGGCTTTTGATCCTATTTCTGATTATTTGAGTTTTCCAGCATTCAAAGCACCATCTAACACTCACTTAAATGAGTAAATTGAGAATGATAGCTAATTTAGGAATTCTTATATCAAATTGTGTCATTTAAAAGATGGCTGGGAAGCTCAATATAGCTACTTCTGGTCCATGCTCAGTTACGAGGACAACAATGAACTCAGAACTGAATTTTAGGGGCTTGGAGGCCTGAATTTATAGACTAACTAGGTTGGCCACATCCTAATAATTAACGATTCTGATTCTGATCACAGGCAAGCAGATGATCTTACCTGAAATATTTTCTTTTCTTACAATGCAGACATGGTTTACAAATTAGGATTAGGTGACAAGAGTACTGGGAAACTCTCAGACAATTCTGTTCACTCTGCAAATCAAATTAATTTGTATCATCCTCCATAAGAACACAGAAAAAATAACACATGCGTTCAATAAAATAAAGGTTTAAATTAAAAATAATTTTGGTAAACAGCATTTTATGGTATACTGATGCTCAAAAACTAAAATTACGCCAGGTGTGGTAGTACATGCCTGTAATCCCACTATTCGGGAGGCTGAGGCAGGCAGATTGTTGCAAGTTCCAAGACAAACCTGGGCTACAAAGTGAATTCAAGGCCAGCCTGAACTGCATAGTGAGACTCTGTCTCAGAAAGACCAAAACCAAACCAAAACAACAACAACAAAAAAACCCAAAACTAAAATTACTGCTGGGTACAGTGGTACAGGCCTTAATTTAGCTACTCAGGAGGGTGAGGCAGAAGGATCATGAGCTTGAGCCTAGCCTGGGCAACACAGCAAGACCCTCTCTTTTTTTTGGCACTAGGAATTGAACTCAGGACCTTCTGCTCGCCAGGCAGGTCCTGTGCCACTGAGCTATATTGCTAGCTCAAGACCTCCGTTTTAAAATTAATTAATCAAAACTACAGAGAAATGGAGAAAATAAAAAAAGGAAAAAATGAGCAGACTGAAAGCATATTTATATAATATTAGGCATATAATATAATATTAACAGGTATCTCTAAGTGGTAGAGCCACTTTTTGGTAATTTTGCAATCACATCTTGAACAGAATTTTCTTTTCTTTTTTCTTTCTGAGACAGGGTTTCACTATGCAGTTCAGGCTGACCTTGAACACGTTTTGTAGCCCAGGCTGGCCTCAAACTCGCAGTGGTCCTTCTGCCTCAGCCTCCTGAATGCTGGGACCACAGGTGTGCACCATTATGCCCGGCTTGAGTAGAATTTTCTTAGAATATGTGTTTTATTGTCACAGTGATAAAAACAAAGAAAGAAATGCTCTAACACTTAAATTTCTTTTGCTAATAAAAACTAAAAAGTTATACTTATCAAGATACTATTTCACAAAGTAAATACTATATACAAAATTAATCTTTGTAACAAAATCTTTGCATCATTGTTTCAAAAACAGAATGCATCTTTTGAATATTATTCCTATAGCCAACAGGGCTGCACCCCTGCTGATGGACTGTTCTGTGGCAGGGAATAGCTCTGAAGAGCAGCTGATCATCTTCACATGCAGGGAAAATGCAAACCCACTATCTTGGTTAGTTTTCTCTCATTGCTGAGAAAAATTTTTTTTTTTTTTTTTTTTGAGAAAAAATACTTGATACCCAAAATTAAGGAAGGAAAGGTTTATTTAGCTTTCAGTTTGTGGAGGTTTCAGTCCATACTTGGCTGGATCCAAGGCAAAGTGGCACATGGCAGAGGACAACAGTTCATGGCAGAGGAAGACAGCAAAAGCAGCAAGAGCAAAAGGGGGGAATGGTGGCAAGCAGGCTCTTTCCCTCCCTTACACTGGCATGCAAACTACCTACCCCAGGGCAGTGTAGTACTCAGATCCATGAATCAATCATTAAGTCTAAATGTTGGCCCCATGACTGCATGAGGATTTGGGGAGATAAGCAGACACAAATCGTAACATTTCACCCCTGGTCCCCGCAAAGACTCATGCACATCCCATTTTCAAAAGACATTTTAGTCCAGCTCTAAGAGTTGCTAAAATCCTAACAGTTTCAGCATTGCTGAAAAGTCCAAGTCCAAAGTCTCCTCTGAGATGTAAGGCACTCTCCCAGCTGTGAACCCCTGTAGAAATGAAAAGTTAAACACTTCCAACATTTAATGGCATAAAATAAACATTACCAATCCAAAAGGTACAAACAGGGAGATACAGAGCATTGGGACCAGAGCAAGTTCAACATCTACCAGGGCAAACATTAAGTCCTGTAATTCCACATCCAGCATCTGAAGCAATTTGTGGCAAATTGTGAGCTCCAAAGGGCTTGCATGAGTCCAGCCCTACGGCACTTCCAGTGGTTACAGCTCCCACAGCTTCTCTCTTGGGCCCACTTTGCTCCCTCCTTGCAGCTTTTCTCAGACAATCCATGTTCCTGGCTTTTCCAAACTGCGGACTCCAGTGCACCTTATGCTTCACATTCACAGCTTCACATACTGTTCTCTCAGGGGCACACTGCCTGGCCTCCCAGGCCTTCTGAAATCGAGGTGGAAGCCCTCTTAACCTCAGAATTCTTGCATTCTGCATGCATAAAACCAGTGCCATGTGGATGATGCCAAGGTCTGCTGCCACCTGGAGCAGTAGCCAAGCTTTCCTCTCTCTTGGCCATAGGGGTTGAGTGCCTAGATTGCTGGGCCCTCTGAATCCAATTCTGAGGAGCAAATTCTTTTTGCTGCCGCAACTCTGGAACCTGGTGCAGCTGCTGCCACCATTCTGGAACATGGCGTTCTGCAGCTTTCTCCTCAAAGCAAAGTCTTCACCTTTGCAGTTTTGAGACTGCAAAGGGTGGAGCCTTGCTGCTTCTTGTGATGCCCTCAGGCCATCTTTCTATTCTCCTGTTCCTCCTCATCAATGGAGTTCTCCTCAGATTTATCTTTGCAGTCCACAGCTTTACTGGAGCTTCCTTTCTGGCCAAGCTCACATTTTAAATCATCGTGATGGGTTCTTTGCTCTTGATTCTCAACGTAAATCTGGCTAAAACCCCCCAACAATAGCCATGCCACTGCCTCAACATTCAACTGCCTTAAAATTTTTTTTGCCAGATCAGTTAGTCTATTGCCCTTAATCTCAGTCTTAGGCAAAGTCTCTGGACACAAGCAAAATACAGACAAACTTTCTGCCAAGACATAACACACATCATCTGGAGTCCAAGAACCAATGCAATCTTTTTTCCCAGCAGAAACCTCCTGAACCCAGTCTTTACTGGCAGGATTTCTATCAGGCTTCTGGTCTTCTGAGCTCTGACCAGAATCTCCAATACGGATCAGCCAAAGGCGCTTTAGTGCTTCTCTTTCAGGCTACATTCCTGAACCTTTCCAAACTCTTCCCACAAGCCATTTCCAAAGGCTCTTGAATCACATGGTCAGGTACAGTCACAGCAAGACCCCACTTTCTGGTACCAAATTCTGTCTTCGTTAGTTTTCTCTCATTGCTGAGACAAAATATCTGATGCCCCAAATTAGGGAAGGAAAGGTTTATTTAGCTTACAGTTTGTGGAGGTTTCAGTCCATACTTGGCTGGATCCATGGCAAAGCGGCACATGGCAGAGGACAACAGTTCATGGCAGAGGAAGATAGCAAAAGCAGCAAGAGCATAACGGGGGAGTGGAGGCAAGCAGCCGCTTTCCTTCCCTTACACTGGTATGCAAACCACCTGCTCCAAGGTGGTGTAGCACTCACACCCATGAATCAATCATAAAGTCTAAAAGCTGGCCCCACAACTGCATGAGGATTTGGGGGGATAAGCAGACAGAAAACATAACACCCACATACAATGCCACATTAACACTTAACTTGGGAGAAGGAGCCTGGGAAAAGTATACATTTTTCAAACCACAGTAACAAACCATGCATCTACAAAACGGTTCCTCAAACACCACACCTGTTTTTCATCAGCTTCAGCTCTCATTTGTGAGTAGCTTCTTCTGGCAGCTGCTGGGGACTGTGCAAAGTTCTGGGTGAGGCAGCCAACACCACACCCTGGGACAAAGCAGTAGCAGGAGCCCTGATCTGGTAAGCTGGCATGTCACCTGTGGCCACCATCATGTGGGGCAAGTTCAGTTTCCTCATCTTGAACAACAACCTGGCTGCCTGGGACAAAGAACTGCTGTGTGCCATCAGCTGTCTGCACTGCATACTGTACAACTGTAGCACCTGGAGTAGGAGCGCCTGAATTTGTCAACGTTAATGCCTGCAGTCCTGAACGTCTTCAGATCCCAGGTTAGAAATCTGGATTGCTCCGCCTTGGGCTATAGCAACCAGTACTCCAGATCCACACCTCTCATAGCCCCTCAGTGCTTACATGGAGATCTAATGCTGAGCCCCTTGCTGGGAGCCTGCACCAAGAGCACAAGGAATAAAGGCACAGCAGCTGGCTACCAAGAAACAATTTATGACCATAAATTACCAATACTTTTAGGGGCTTAAACGTTTTGAACTTACCATCTAACAAAGATTGAAAACTCAGGTCAGCAATCTTCCTGTCAGCCTTTTCCAGGAAAGGAACACCAACTAAGAACCAAAAAAAGAATAGTTACTATCTTTTTACTATCTGATTCTAAGTGACATAAAACTCTATAATTTCAAATCTTACATTCCGGTATCAAGGTTTCTTCATGACAATTGAAAGTTTATCCTTGAATCACATTTTTCACTATAAATGGTAGACTGCCCCAAGGCTGCTCAACTATAAATAAATAAATAAATAAATATATATATATATATATACACACACACACATATATGTGTGTATATATATATACATATATATATATAGAGAGAGAGAGAGAGAGAGAGGTTTTTTTTGAGACTGGGTCTTCTATGTAGTTCAGGCTGGCCTTAAACTCCTTATGTAGCCCAGGATGGCCTAAAACTCACGGCAATCCTCCTGCCTCAGCCTCCTGAGTGCTGGCATTACAGTTGTGTGCCACCACACCCAGCTTGCTCAATATATTGATTGGTAGGCCCCTGAAGGATCTTTAAAGTGTAAAACACAGCTACATCTGTTAAGGCTTCTTCCTTTGACCCCTAATTTCTGTTAAGTAATTTTTTTCAGGAAGGGCTATCATTTTCCCACACCTATCCCTGAGTAAATACAGTAAAAATAATCAATGTCTTAGCGTTGTTCTGATGAATTACAGATAGCCAGGATAGCTGCTCACCCCTCTGGACTCTAGAGCTGCCTTCAGTCTCTCAAATTCTGATTCTTTCCACTTTGTTGAATGGTTTGTTGCTTTGCTTTTTACTTTTTTCTTTTTTTTATTTTAAAGAGAAAAGAACAAAAACAAAATAACAAAAACAAAACACAAAAACTATAAAAATGATATAGAATTTCCAAACAAGATGATAGGAAATCAACAATGGTTGTTGTATTACTTATTGTATCTGGCTCAGATTACCAGGTATAGGTATGCAAGACTGATCAAACAATTAAGCATTAATTGTTCCTTTCAAGGAACCAATAGAAATTATCTTAGCTATCTATCTTGTGTATATATACATATATCTTTTTCCTTCTTTCTTTCATTTCTCCTTTCCCTCATCCTAGTTGTTCTTTCCTATTGAGCAGTGTCTTTCCCTTTCACAATATCTATTGTGCCTTTTAGATTTTATTTAGGCTTTCAGGGCACAATCTGTCACAGTAAAATCTTGGAAACAGCCCAAATGTCTGACTAAGGAGTGGATAAAAAAGATGTGGTATTCTTTTACAATGGAGTATTACTTAGCTATAAAGAAAGAAACTCGAGGCTTTTATAGGTAAATGGATACAACTAGAGACCATACTCATAAGTGAAATAGATCAGACCTGCATGTGTAAATACTTTTTTTCTTTTAAAAGATTTATTTATTTATTTATTTGGGGTTATTTTTTCAGACTGGGTCTCACTATGTAGCCAAGGGTAGCCTCGAACTCACAGTGATCTTCCTGCCTCAGTCTTTCAAATATTGGGATTATAGGTGTGTGATATCACAAAACAATTTTTTTTGCGGGGGGGGGGGCAGTTTTCCGGTACCAGGAATCGAACTCACAACCTCATGCTTGCCAGGCAGGCACTCTGCCGCTGAGCTAAATCCTCAGCCCCTACAATTTTATTTTTAAGGGTGACATTTATCCCCTTTTCACAGTAAAAGCACGTGAAAGAGAATGATTTTAACAATTAGTGAAAAAAGTACAAATCTGGGTCTCAGCCATTGAAAGTTATTTACAACAATGGGAGAAATGTACAGAGAAGGCGATACAAGATGAGGCAAGATAAAAAAGAAAAAACTCAGTACACTTAAGGGTTTACAGGCTACGTAAGACATTTTGATCATTAGCCTAAAATAACAATATAGATCAGATTTTCAACAGTTACTACAGCTATAGGGAGGAGAGGGAAAAGATCCAGAAAGATCAGTTGAAATGTAATTGCAATGTAACTGAATCAGTGGAGTTAGAGAAAAGTGGACAAATATTAAGAAATTAAAACCAGTTTGTCTTAGCTGGGTGTAGTGACTCACGCCTGTAATTACAAGCACTTGGAAGGTGGAGGGAAGAGGATCGAGGCCAGCCAGGGCTAACTCAGCAAAGTCAATGCCAGCCATGACTACTATAATGAGATCCTGCCTCAAAAAACCAAACCCAAGCAAAACACAACAAATATAGATACATCTTATTGATGATTTGGACATGTATAGTGCCCAAATAGATGCAGAAGAAATAGAGAAGGAAATGCAGGCTATTCCTTAATTTTGGATCTGGAGAGAAGGTGATTTTCATTGAGAAAAGGAATGTTTGAGAAAAGGAATGCTTTAGAAGAATAAGGTTGAGAGGCTGAAAGACTGAAGTTCCTATGGCCATGTCCAAACTGACAAGTTAGAGAAGAGACTAAAAAACTGCTAGGACTCTGTCCAGTCTTTTGATAGTAATTCTACCTACCTAAATGAACACAGTATAGGGGACTGAACTTGGGCCCTGTGCATATGAGGCAAGCATGCTACCACTGAGCTATATCACCTGTCCAGAGCTGCAGTATAAAACTCCCAATTAAGAGTCACTGGCCATTAAAGTAAATTCTCTAAAGAGAATTAAAGTAAATTCTCTACAGATAAAGATGGAAAAAAGCAACTCAGAGCATTATTAAGGTAGCAAAATCATTTTGTCCAATATGATTAACAAAGGGCAACTTTCACTAGCTGCATTTTTGTTTTTATTCTCCCCATAAACTCCAGAACTAGGGATTGAACCCAGGATCTCTGCACTGAGATATATATCCCTAGATGTTTAAAAAATTTTTTTTTAAATTTTGAAACAGGGTCTTGCAAAATTGCTAAGATTTGAATTTTTTTTCCTTTTTGTGTGTGTTTTTCTTTTCTTTTTTTTTTTTTGGTCTTTTTGAGATAGGGTCTCGCTATGTAGTTTAGGCTGGTCTTGAGCTCACTTTGTAGCCCAGGCTAGTCTCGAACTCACAACGATCCTCCTGCTTCAGCCTCCCAAGTGCTGGGATTACAGGCATGCGCCACCATACCCGGCCTTTTGTGTGTGTTTTTGAGACAGGGTTTTGCCATGCAGTTGAGGCTGGCCTTGAACTCACTTTGTAGCCGAGGCTGGTCTCAAACTCCCAATGATCCTCCTGCCTCAACCTCCCAAGTGCTGGGATTACAGGCATGCACCAAACATGCCTGGCTAAGATTTGGATATTCATAGAGTCTAACCATTTATTTTTCTTCAGAGGATTATCTTACTTTTGCTACTTACCTACTGGCTCTCCAAAAGTGATGATGAGTTCTATAGTATCATAAACAAAGGTAAATACAGCTTGATCATCACTCCACTCAATGACTTCCCACTCAGACAAACTGAAGAGAGAAACAAAAAGAAAAGCATTCTTTTGCAGTAATTAAATTGAGCTGTACCCCATCCCACCTAAAAGAATTTCTGATACCACCCAAATAGCACCAACAGCAGCTGCTGCTGGATTTGGAGACAATTAACATTCCAATTCAAGTACTGTGCATACACAAGCTATGCTTTTGAAAAAAAAGTAAGAACTCAACTCAATCTTTTTCTTTTTTTTGAGACAGCACCTCACTATGTAGTTCACCTTGACCTTAAACTATGTAGCTGAGGCTTAAACTTGTAGCAATCCTGCTGCCTCAGCCTCCTGAGTGCTGGGATTACAGCCATGTACCACCATGCCCGCAAGAACTCAATCTTCAGTTGTATATCAGAGAAAAAATAAGTTTATACAGTGAAAAGTACTACATTTGTAACAATATTCCTGATAAATGTAAGCATTATGTTTATCAAAAGAGTGCCAATAAAATTTAAAAAAACAAACATCATTCCATAGCTCTCCCACCCTTATATTTTCACCTTGGTGTCAAGTGCATAAACTCTTTTAGAGGCTGTACTGTACCATAGATTAAAAACCTGTATGATATGCTGGGCATAGAGCTGTGCAGCTACAGTCTAGTTACTTGGCTAAGGCAGAAGTGATGGAGCCCAGGAGTTCAAGGGCATACTGGACAACATAGTGAGATCCCATCTCGAAAACAAAACAAACAAACAAACAAACAAAAAACCTCAGGAAACCTATAGGAACACATTAAAAATACATCAGCTGCTCCAGTAGACTCAGATAATCACTAAAGCATAAGATACAATATAAACTAATGACATCTGATTTCCTTACCTCAAATGATCCAGTAGTTCTTCAGTTCTATTTGTTTGTTTTTGCATAAAGTCTATCTGAGCAAGGGTTTGCTCTTTCTGTACTTCCAGTTCTAAGAGCTTTCTGCAAATAAAACCAGGTAGTTATTGAAAGATAAGGTCTTAGCCGGGTGGTAGAACACATCTGTAATCCCAGTACTTGGGAGACTGAGGCAGGAGGATCGTTGGGAGTTCAAGACCATCTTGGGCTACAAAGTGTGCTCAAGGCCAGTCTGAACTGCATAGTGAGACCCTGTCTCAAAAAGACAAAAAAAAAAAAAAAAAAAAAGAAAAAGATGAGGTGTTTGTTAGAGAATTTAGATTATTAATAAAAAGCTTCATGGCAAACGTAAGGTCCTGAGTTCAATTCTCAGTACCAAAAAAATAAATAAATAAATAAATAAAAAGCTTCATTATAAGAAGCCATTTGCTAGATGGTTCCAGTGAAATAATAATATTTTGTTTTGCTAACCATTAATCTAGAAGCAGGTTAATTTAGGAAGGATGTAAATCATTATCTCTCAAATTAGGATAGCTTACAGTATCAGTGGGGTTCCATATTCTTTAAAATAATTATTGGAAATTACTTTTTCATTTCTGATGAAGCATAAAGTAAATAAGGATGCCTACCTTAAAGATCAGATCTATAATAGATTTGTTGCCTACATTTGATTTTATTCAGTTTATTAGAGCTAAATAGAATTTATTAGTTACTTTGCTGCTATCAATTTAATTCCAGTCAAATACTACTACTATTCAAATTAATGTTGTTATAACTAATATGCACCAATTAAAAAAATTAACGTTGTTGACTGGAATTTTATTGGTTTAGTCATGATTTGTATTTAATTTATTTTAGTCCTATAGTTGAACTAATTCATAAGTCTAAGATGTCTCATTTTATACTTGTACTTATCTAAATATAATAGTTTAATGCTTGGTTTAACTTTTTAAAAAAGATCCTGACAGTATTCAAGCTTGAGCAATACCACCTTGGAGCAGAAGCCCTGAGTCAGGCTTAATCATGTGCCGAAACTTGTCTCTAAAGGCAGAGGGTCAGCATCACATTTTTTTTGTGGGTCTGGCATTACATTTTCTAACACTCAGACTGTAGGCTGACCTTTGAAGCTCCTCCTCTTCAGTTTTTAGCTGTTCTAGATCTACAAAAAGAAAACAAAACATAAAAGGATACATTAGAATGTTGTCACAATATATAAACAAACTGAAAGCAGGTGGTCCCCTCAATGTATTTCCTTAACTAATTTGGGTACCTCTCTCTGCAGCTCTCATTTCAGAATCCCATTCTTCCACAGGATTGTCTTTCTCTTCATCCTCCAAATTCTTAGTTTCTAAAGTAGACAGTATGGATTAGAATAACTCAGTTAAAGATACTTTACTAAGAAGCCAGACAGGGGGCTGGGCATGGTGGCACGCGCCTGTAGCCCTAGTACTCAGGAGGCTGGAGCAAGAGGATTGCTATGAGTTTGAGGCCAGCCTGGGCTACAAAGTGAATTCAAGGCCAGCATGAGCTGCATAGTGAAACCCTGTCTCAAGAAAAAGAAAAAAAATTATGAAGCCAGACGTGATGGTGCACACCTGTAATCCCAGCACTCAGGAGGCTGAAGCAGAAGGATCACTGCAAGTTCAAGGCCAGCCTGGGCTACATATTGAGTTCAAGGCCAGCCTGAATTACGGAGCAAGACTCTGTCTCAAAAAAAAAAAAATGAGTGACAAACTGAATAAATATGCCCACAATGAAGTGTTGGGAATATTTCACAAACTTCCATCACACAAACACTTTTAGCGGCAGATTAGTAAACTTTGTATTAGTAAACAACATAGAAGTGATTTCAACTAGCATCTTCTTAAGGGTTACTTTGAGACAGAATCTATTTATATATAATACATTTATTTATTTATTTATTTATTTATTTATTTCCTGGTACCGGGAATCGAACTCACGACCTCATGCTTGCCAGGCAGGCGCTGTGCCGTTGAGCTAAATCCCCAGCCCCTATATAATACATTTATATAATCTATATATCATATATTATTATATATAAACTTATATAATCTAGATAATGTATATATTATATTCATACAATTTATATTTATATGATTTAAACAAATAAAACATATAGATATGAAAGTTACTGTTAGATAACATTCATGGGCTAAGTGGAAACTGATATACATATAATTTAAAATCTCTATTCATATCCAAACCGAGTTTATCCAAGTTTAGATTTTCTTTCAAAAATATCTTTTTCTTCACCATCACCAGCATCCCTTAATATAAGCTTCTGTTCTTCTTTAACTAGACCATTCCAATGACTACTTAAATTGGTTGAATTTACTCTTGATCTACTCAAATCCAATCTCTGTATCATAGGCAGTGCTTGACACCCTTTAAAGGCTGTTACTGTTCTCAGAAAAATTCAAAACTCTTTTAGAGGCCCTCCTAGTCCTGGCTCCTAGTGATACATCAAGCTGTATGTCTGATCATCTTCCCTTCTACACTCTCTATTTGAGCTAACTTGGCCTTAATTTCAAACCCTGTAGTTGATGTATTCTCTCCCATGTATGGGTTTCTGCATGTGTCATTTATTTTAGTTTATTTTCCCTTTCCTTTTTACTTTGTTAAATACTATTTATCCTCCTTCAGATATTGGATTGAATGATACCTCTTTAGAGGTAAAGAAACCCTGACCTTGGTCAGAATTTTGTTACAAGATCTCATACCTAAATTTACCATAAAATTACTTGCTTAATCTTTATATTTTCTTCTGGACTGGAAATTTCATAAAGGCGCATATAATGTTTGTGGTGGCCTAGCAATGTGTCCTGTGCACTGAGTACTGCACACGACACACAGAAGGTACTCAGTGAGTCTGTTCAACAGTGAAAGTGCAACAAACAGGGAGCGTTCAGTATTACCTAAAGAGGGAAGAGTGGAGGCTGGGCATGGTGGCGTGCGACTGTAATCCCAGCACTGGGGAAACTGAGGCAGGAGGATCCTTGTGAGTTCGAGGCCAACCTGGGCTTCAAAGTGAGCTCAAGGCTAGCCTGAACTGCATAGCGAGACAATGCCACAAAAAAAAAAAGGAAGTATGGTGTTTTTTGTGGCTGTTGTTTTGTTTTTATTTATTTACTGAGTGAAAGAGTGAGTTTCCTGAGGGAAGGTCTCACCATGTGGCTCATAAACTCAAATTCTGTGTACTCCATGCTGGCTTTGAACTCATGATGATCCTACCTCAGCTTCCCAAGTGCTGGGATTATAGGTATGTATCACCACGCCCAGCCCTGTTTTGTTGGGCTTCATGATGTAGTCCAGCATGGCTTTGAGCTCACTCTTCAGCCTAGGGTGGCCTCAGACTCAAGATCTTCCTGCCTCAACCCCTTGAGTGTTAGGATTATAAGTATGTGACACCACAGCATGGCTTTTGTTTTATTTTGTTTCATCTTTTTGAGGCAGGGTTTCACTATGTAGTTCAGGCTGGTCTTGAACCCACTTTGTAGCCCAGGCTGGCTAACTCTCAGTGATCCTCTCAAGTGCTGAGACTACAGGTATATGCTACCATGCCCAGCTGAGCCTGGTATTTTTAATGATGGTGGAGAGGTAAATATATAAAATGAAAATGGAGAGGTTAAATGTATGCGAAAAGGGAAAATCAAAGATATAAGATTCAAGAAAAGAAAAGAAATAAAAGAGAAAAAAGGGAGGGCAGGGGAGGGGAGGGGAGGGGAGGGAGAAGCCAGGCATGGTGGTGAACACCTGTAATTCCAGCACTTGGGAGGCTGAGGCAGGAGGAATCACGGTGAGTTTCAGGCCAGCCTGAGCTACACAAAAGAGTTCAAGGTGAGCCTACAGAACATAGTGAGACCCTGCCTCAAAAAAGAGAGAAAAAAAAAGAAAAGAAATAAAAGATTAGATGGAAAGACTAACCATAGGGAGAAAAAAAAGAAAGATAAAAGAATGACTATAAATAGATAAAAATTTGGAAAAGTAAAAAAAAGAAATTTGGTTTTAGGAAGTTTGGAATTTCCAGGTTCAGGGCTTCTACTTTTTACACGTGAAGTAGAAAGGAAGGTAATAAAGAGATGGGGTAGTCTAAGACTATGGAATTTATACACTCATTGTCAATTCAATGTAGAATATATATAAGCATTATTCTTTTTTTGTTTGTTTGTTCTTTTTTGTGGTTTTTGGTTTTTTTCCGGTACCGGGAATCGAACTCATGACCTTGTGCTTGCCAGGCAGGTGCTGTGCTGCTGAGCTAAATCCCCAGCCCCTATATAAGCATTATTCTAAGCAAAGCGTATTAGTGAGGATATAGGGAAAAGTAAGAGTTAATATTCTGTGGAACTTGTCTCTGTGGAACTCATAGTATAATTTTAATTAGGATGACAAAGACAAAATAACTATAACTATGTGACAGAACTATATGATGTATTAACAAAATAGTCATAGAGAGTCAATCGACAAAGACTATTTTTCTTGTTGGAAACAACAAGGTCAGGAGGCCTGGTGATGTAACTCAGTAACAGACTGCCTACATCGCATGTGCAAGGCCCAGGTCTCCATCCTTCTGGAACACCCACAAAACTACGATAAACATGTAATGCCAGAACTACAAACAAATGGCAAGATTTGGCTGGAATTTAGGATGTGTAAGGGAGTAGCAGCATAAAAGGTAAGATTAGAGATTAGGGCTTAATTTTTAAGAAATAGATATATGCTGGGGATGTAGCTAAATGCCTGCCTGGCAAATGCAAGATCATGAGTTTGATTCTTGGTACCAAAAAAAAGAGAGAGAGAAAAAGAAACAGATGTAGAGGTCTTTTAGGAGACTAATATAATGAAAACTGTCCTTCATAAATATTAATCTGGCAGCAATGTACAGGTTAAGAAAAGGAAAAAAATTCAAGAGGTGCTGAAGAGGCAGATATGACAGGACTTAAAGAAAATGACAGTGGGGCTGGGGATTTAGCTCACTGGCACAAGTGCCTGCCTGGCAAGTGCAAGGTCCTGAGTTCAATTCCCAGTACAAAAAAAAAACACACACAAAAAAAAAACCATAAGAAAATGACAGTGTTTAGCCTTTTACAGTATAAAAGAATTGGGACATTATAAATGAAGATAAATTCTGTTCTATTCATTAGAGATTAAGGTGCTTAATATGTTTGTATAAAAGTTCAACAAGAAACTAGAAATGCTGAAGAAGAGGACTGTTGCGAGTTCAAGGCCAGGCTGGGCTACAAAAAAAAAAAGAAATTAGAAATTTAAGTCTAGATCTCAAGAGAAAAAGGTTAAAGATGTCCTCAACCAAAATGCTTATAAGTGAAAGGGCAAAATCCGTGTCTTAGACATCCTTATTTATTTTTCCTGATGCTAAGCACAGTATCTACTATGAAGTACTAAAAAATGTTTGATTAGTTTGAATTTGGGGATTAGTTACATAAATATAATTATTAAGGCAGATGAAAGCATTAGGAGAGATAATATAAAAAATAACAGATGATAAAACTTAAATCCAGCACAATGGATTAGTCAGACAAAGATGGGCTAATTGAAGAGCTAAGGAATAGACAAGAAAAAAGAGCAGGATTAGGGCAGTATAAGCTCAGAGGTTAGGAGATGAAAATGTTAGGAAGAAATCAACAATCAGCATGTCTAATGCATTATGACACAGGTCAAAGCCAGGTATGTGGTGCACACCTGTCATCCCAGCACTCGGAAAGGCTGAGGCAGGAGGATCACCTCAATTTCGAGGCCAACTTGAACTACATAGCAAGACCCTGTCCTAAAAATAAATAAATAAATAAATAAATAAATAAATAAGAAAAGAAACACGTCAAGATGGGTAAGAGCTGAGGGAACCAAATTTGACTCTAAGAAAGCAGTTTCAAGAAAGCAGAACTAACAAGGACTTATGAAAGGTCAAACTGAAAGGTTAGACCATTTGTTTCTTTTTTGTCTTTTTGAGATAGGGTTTCACTATGCAGTTCAGGCTGGTCTGGAACTCTGGACAATCCTCCTGCCTCAGCCTCCTGAATGCTGGGATTACAGGCGTGTACCACCATGCCCAGCCAGATAATTTTAAATGGAGATAAATTCATCTTTTAAAGAACACAAGATTATGGTCTAGGTTATGAAGAGCTTTCCAAAGGGACTCATTATCTTGGACATCTCTTGATTGTTGTGGATCAACATGGTAAAAGAGTTTTAACTTGCTTTAATTTAAGGTCTCAAATTGTTAACATGAGTCTTCAGAATAATAACAGTAACAACTCTACTGTAGGGAAACATTTAGATAAAATTAAGTGCTACTTTAGGAAGGTGATTATTTTTTTGGTGCTAGGGATCAAACACAGCATCTCCACCCTCTAGGGAAGTATTTAAAATACTTGCCTATTTCCACATCAGTGAGACAGTTATCAATCTTCTTAAGTATATTGTCCATCTCATCTATCCTTATCTGAAGTTTCTCCCTCTCGTTCTAAACACAAAAAAATTATAGACTGTCAAATCAAATTACCAAAACAAACAAATGGTTCAAATTGCTGATACAACTGTGTGTCTCAATCATGAACAGACAAAACTTACAATGAAGGTCAAAACTTTAAATCTGTTCTTAAAAACAAAAATAAATTAAAAACAAACAAAAATTTAATTTAATTTAAAAAGCAGATACATAAATCACAAACTAATTTTGTACTATTCTTTAGCATTTCTATATATATTCCATGGAATATAGGATATGTTACTTAAAATTTGTATTTCTCTAAAAGAAGATATTGCATGCAACATTTTCCATATGTATTTTTCAATGGAAATGGAAAATTCTTTTACACAGAGCCTTTCCAAAAACATGATCATTTTGAGAAAGGTCAGTTAAATACATGCACATGTATATTCAGGTAGAAAGGCAATCCTAGTCTTTTTTTTTTTTTCTTTTAGTACTGGGCATTGAGTCTAGGATTTTTGCACTGAGCTACATCTCTACATTCCCAGCTCCCCTACCCACTTTTTTGAGACAATGCCTCACTCAGTTGCTTAGGCAGGGCTTGAACTTGTGATCCTCCTGCCTCAGCCTTGTAAAGTGTTGGGATTATAGCAGTTCACCACCATGCCCAACTAAATCTATAGTCTTTAGCAATAGCACAGGAAATTTTGTGTTTAATTTATATATACATATATATATGTACAGTTTGAGATGAGATAAAAGCCCATAATAGTACTATATTCTAGTTTACTCAAGATGCCAATATTTTGACTATATGAACTTTTTATGAACAACTGTTAAATTTTACTTAAGTCTTATTCACGTATCTCCTAAGGAATATTCTTCATATATCACAACCACTATAAAATAATTTTACTAGTATTTTCTGCGTTATTAATTGTCTCAAATTACCTGAGCTGACTGTACCAGCTTGCTGTACAGAGCCACTTTTCCTTGGTGAGTGAAGACTTTAGTCATCTTGGTAAAACGTGACTTTATCTTGTTAAGGTGAATTCCAAACGTCTTTAGCTATAAAGAAAATTAAAGAGTACACTGAACTAAAACAAACCAATCAGAAACGTAAATGGTGTGAGGACAGTTCAGCTGCCACATGCCAGGCTTTGTCCATTTTAGACTCTGATGCCTAAAGCAGGACACTTCTCATTACCAAATTTAATTCTATAAAACAGTTTAAGAACAAAACTGAAGATGTCAGGAGTCCTCCATCCCATAGTACTGGGGATTAAACCCAGGGGCACTTTATCACTGAGCTATATCCCCAGCCCTTTTTATTTTTTAAGACAGGGTCTGGCTAAATTACTAAATTCCCTATGCTGGCTTCAAACTTGTGATTCTCCTACTTCAGCCTTCAAGAGTGCTAGGGTTATAGG
>NW_004955416.1:7537668-7539494 GCF_000276665.1 Chinchilla lanigera | reverse complement strand
AAATAAGTGAAGTAGCCGGGCGTGGTGGCACACGCCTATAATCCCAGCACTCAGGAGGTTGAGGCCGGAGGATCATTGCAAGTTCAAGACCAGCCTGGGCTACAAAGTGAGCACAAGGCCAGCCTGAACTGCAGGGCGAGGCCCTGTCTCAAAAAAAGCCAAAAAAAAAACAAAAAAAAACCACAAAACAACTAAGTGAAGGGCAAACAAGGTGAAAACCTTAAATATATTTCATATAATCATCACAGGTTTAAAAAAATTATATAATAACAATTATTTGTGATTAAATAATGCCTTGGCAGTATACTGCATCTAAGAAATAAATTAAAGAACTAATCACTTGCCTGCCTGGCAAGCGTGAGGTACTGATTTCGATTTTTGGTACCCACACAAAAAAAGAACTAATCACTGCTTATCAGGTAACAGTTACTTATTTCACAATAATTACTGTTTAAAATATCTGTATTGCTTCTCATTCAGAAAATGAAACAAAAGTACCTCTTCATCAGAGCAGTGTCTCATTTTTTCCCACAGGTTCCTATTAACATCAGTCAACAGTTTATCTTGGTTCAGTGCAGAGACTTTTAATCTTAAATACATAAAAGTTCATTAGTACAGGGTTCAAAAGTCAGCTAGAACAAAATAGCTGAGGTCTACAGCCATATTTAATTTAATTCCTCCTAGTTTTGTTTTTGTGGTACTGGGAATGGAACCCAGAACCTTGTGCATGCTAGGCAAGACCTTCCAGGGTTTTTCTAAATAAAAAATGGGAAAATTCACTCAAGTGGCAAGTATGATTATTTAACACTTGAAAAATAGCAGTTTAATAATGCTATAAATAAAAAAACCTCTCACAATAATAATTTTCATCTTAACATATGTTCTAATGTAAAAACATGCTGCTTATATCTTTAAGGCCTGTCAATGCATAACAACTATGAAGCTGTAATGAGATTTTAAGTAAAAGTTCCCAGTTTATTTCAAAGTCATACCTTACTTTAGTTTGTTATTTCATTTTACTTTTTTGTGACACTAGAGACTGAACACAGGGCTTTTGCACTGAGCTATACCCCCAGCCCATTTTATTATTGTTTTTTTATTTTGAGAAAAGATCCTACTATATCATTAAGTTGCCCAAATTGGTCTTGAATTTGTGATCCTCCTGCCTTACCCACCCAGAATGCTGAGATTACAGATTTGCTCCACCATAGGTGGCTCATACTTTTATAGAATAATATTTACTCAAATAGCAAAGGTATAACAATACATAGGTATTATTAACCTCACTTTATGGATATTGAAGTAAAGGTTAAATAACTTGCTCAAGCCAGGCATGGTGGTGCACGCTTCTAAGCTTCTAATCCCAGTACTCAGGAGGCTGAGGCAGGAGGATCGTTGAGAGTTTGAGACCAGCCTGGGCTACAAAGTGAGCTCAAGGCCAGCCTGAACTGCATAGTGAGAACCTGTCTCAAAAAGACAAAAAAACAAAAAACGCAAAAACTTGCTCAAGGTCACAAAGCTAGTGTTGCTTGTCTGACTACAAAGGCAAAATTTTTTCACCTATTCTTTTCACTGACAATTAATGCTATCAACTTTTTCCAGGGACAGTGCTACTCTAATCAAAACAGACTATTTTCTTATACAAAAAAATAACAACAAAACGAAACAAAACTACAGAAAAATTTAAATTTTTCTTACTCTTCAATCTTTTGGTGAAGAACCTCACAATCTTCTCTATAAATCTGTATCTTGGGTCCATAAATATATTGTCTCAACATCAGGTCTTCTGGAGTAGGTGATGTATTTATAGTAAACTGAAAAAAAAA
>NW_004955416.1:7535651-7537138 GCF_000276665.1 Chinchilla lanigera | reverse complement strand
GGGTGGTTAGTTAACATGCACGAGAGCCTAGGTTCAATTCCCTATAGTAGAAAAAAGATTACACGAAGAAATAACTTGTAGATCAAAGATCTAAATGTTAAAATAGAAACAGCTAATCTGCTACAAGACAAAATAGGTGAAACTCTTAAAGGCATAGGCATAGGCACAGGCATAAGCAAGGGCTGCACTCTGTAGGAGACTCAGAAAGAGCACTAGAAGATCGTGAGCAGCAGAGGAGAGCATAGAGGAAGGACAGTAGAGTTAGTAACTTTTAAATTTGAGTGACAGATATATGTGGATTTGTTAAGTTATTCTCTATTTCTGTACATGTTGAAAATTTTCTATAATACTTTTTCTCCCAAAGCGCAGGTTTATTCATGAATGTTCACAATCATTAAGGAACATAATCAGGTTCCCAAAGATGTGCCAGGAGTGCCAGTGGATACTGGACGCATGCACCGTGGCATATGTTGAATGCAGTTACTGCTGTATGTAGTAGGTGGTTGCTGCACTTTGACCTCAGGACCAAGCTGTAAAAGCTGTTCTCTTCTCACTTATGTATTTTGACTAAACATCAAACTTACGCACAGTCACCACCTGAAAGTTTTAGGACTGACGAGAGCACCTGTAGTCATTCTTCAGCCTTACTGGGGATGTAAGGTACACTGCTTTGGTGTTAGCCACTCCGTGACCACGCAGGGAGTCATGGGCCACCACAAGAGCACCTTCTGCCAGTGCTACCAGCTGAGCTCCTGCAACTGTAGACTGCATACATTTTCTTTAAGAGCTGACACACATTTCCCTGTACCTCAAGAATATGTTCTCCAATTTCTATAGCATAAAAGAGACTCACAGACATCCAAGTCCTGAAGCAGATGCCCACAGTTATAAAACTCATTTCCCATGGCCTATATACGCTATCTGTTTTGGTCTTTCTCTAATTTGGGAGTTTCAAACTTCTTTCCAGAGGTAGCATGAACCTCCTTTCCACCTTGGGTTTGTTCCCAGATCTGTTTCCCTATCACTACTTATCTGATCTCTGCAAGGCCTAACAGTAGTGGTAAACCTATGGCATCCATGCCACAGTGGGCTGTTTGTTACCATTGAAAGGTCCAAAAGGTTTGCCAGGAGAAAAGAGGAAGATTCATAGCACCAGATCTTCAAAAATCAACACTTGAGGCATCTTCTCCTTCCTCTACTCTGCCTGAAACTTCTGTACGCTTTTCCTTCCTCTGTGCTCCTCTGCTGCTCACGCTCCCCTGGTACTGTCTCTGATTCTCCTATACAGGGTGCAGCCCATGGAGGCACACCGAGGTTCCTTTCTCTTCCCTATTTCTTTTTGTTTTTGAGACAGGGATAGGCTGGCCTTGAACTCAATATATATTCCAGTCTGGCCTCAAACTCACACATGCATTTATTTCTCAAGTATATACCTAGGAATAAATTATAAAGGTACCAGTTTCTCTACATCCTTGCAGGCACTTGTG
>NW_004955416.1:7533830-7535231 GCF_000276665.1 Chinchilla lanigera | reverse complement strand
TTTTTTTGAGTCAGTCTTGCTAGAACTTATAATCTGCCTGGCTCAGTCATAGCAAGAACTACATAGATATTGGAGGGATGGTTGTTTGTGTTGTTTTTGAGATAGTCTCTCTCATTATGCAGTTCAGGCTGGCCTTGAACTCACTATGTAGCCCAGGCTCACAGCTTACAGTGATCCTCCTCCCTCACATTCCCGAGTGCTGGGATTATAGGTGTGCAACACCATGCCAGAGTTAATTTCTTGTCTTTTTTATTATAACTACGCCAGTAGGAACTCACTATGGTTTTCATTTGCATTTCCTAACAGCTAATGGTTCTGAATATTTCATGTGCTTATTAATCGTTTGTGCATGTTTTTGTAGAAGTATATTCAAGTTCTTTGACCATTTTTAAATTGGGTTATATTTATATTGAATTGTAAGAGTATTTTATATATTCTGGACAAAAGCCTCTTTAAAAAGATGATTTGCAAATATTTTCTCCCATTTTGTGTGTTGTCTTCATTTCTTTCTTTTTTTACCAAAGATTGAACCCAGGGAGCACTGAGCTGTATCCCTAGTATAACCCTACTCAACTTTTTTTTGATATAAGTTGCCCAGGCAAAAGTAGAACTTGCAACCCTACTGCCTCATCCTCTTTCAGTGCTGGAGACACATTTCATTGCAGCTGACTGGAGTATGTTTTTCTATTAATCTTTTAGATGGAGTTTGTTATTGTGTTATTCAAATATTCTATGATCTTATGATTTTAATATTTTTGTTTTTGATTGTTTTAAAAAGTTTGTAAGGAATAAGAACATTTAAAATTTTGCCTTATCAAAATCCATGATCTTCAAAAATATTTTATATTAACCACAAATGTATTTCTTACACATTTGGTTTTTTTCCTTATACTTTTTTTTTTTTTTTTTTTTTTTGAGACAGGGTCTCACTGTGTAGCCCAGGCTGGCCTCAAATTCGCAGCAAAAGAAGAAAATCACATCCTTTTTTTTGTCCAGTAGATGGTTGCTTTGATCTAATTTAGTAGAAGAGTATAGCTGGGCATGGTGGAACATGCCTATAATCCTAGTATTCAAAAGGCTGAGGTAGGAAGATCTCCATGAGTTTGAGGCTAGCCTGGGCTACATAGTGAGTTCAAGGTTATCCTGAGGTTCATAGGGAGATCCTGTCTCAAATAACAAACAAACAAACAAAAAAGTAGGATAGTACAATATATTTTAATTGAGGTAACTATTTGCCAAGAAACTGCACTTACTTTGGCTGGGAGACTGCTCTGGCGAGGTTTCTGTATCAAAATGTGGACCTGAAGAAGTATGAAGAACTCTCTTACTGTTATTCTCCCATCCTTGAGTTTCTGAGAAAAGAAAAACAAAGCTTGTATGATCATTGAGTATAAGCAAACT
>NW_004955416.1:7530671-7533616 GCF_000276665.1 Chinchilla lanigera | reverse complement strand
TTTTTTTTTTTTTTCATTTTTTTAAGATGAGATCTTGATGTAGTTCAGGCTGGCCTCGAGTGAGTCCAAGCTTGAACACTATGTAGCCCAGGGTGGCCTCAAACTCATGGTCATCTCCCTGCCTCAGGCTCCTGAGAGCTGGGATTACAGGCATGTACCACCACACCTAACTTTAAACTTCATTTCTACTTCATACAGTCTGGGTGTTTGCCCTCTCGAAAACTCATGCTGAAACTTAATCCTCAAAGTCTTTGAGAGATACTTAGGGTTAGATGAGGTCATGAAATGCGGGTCCCTATAACTACATTAGTGGCTTCTGAAGAGACCCACGTTAGCAAACCAGCTCTATCTTACTATATGATAACCTGTGTCTCCAAAGACTCTCCCCCAGCAAAAAGGCCCCACCAGAAGTCGAGCTGATGCCAGTGCCATGCTGTGGGACTTCTCAGCCTCCAGAACCATCAACTAAAACCCTCTTTTTCAAAAACTTTTTTTTTTTAAACTTCTATTTTCTATAAATTACCTAGTCTGTGGCATTAGGTTATAGCAATAGAAAATGGATTAAAATTCTACTTCATATAATTGTTGAGTCCTTAACAAAGAAAACTAATCTGTATGTTTGAAATATTTCATGATTTTAAAACTTTTTAGGGGCAGGGGAGATAGCTCAGCGGCACAGTGCCTACCTGGCAAGTGCAAGGACTTGGGTTTGATTCCTGGTACCAAAACAAACCCTTTTTGGCTGTGCACAGTGTTGTACACCTGTAATCCCAGCACTTGGGAGGCTGAAGCAGGAGGATCACCAAGAGTTCGAGCATAGCTTGGGCTGCACAGTAAGTTCAAGGCAAGCCTGAACTACATAGCAAGACCCTGTACTGAAAAACAAAAAAACCAAACAAACAAAAACATTTTTTTGGTGTGTGGCACTGGAGATTGAAACCAGGGCCTTGGAGCTACATTCTCCTACATTTTAAATTTATTTTATTTTATTTTTTGTTTTTTGAGACAGGGTCTTGCTGTATAGGTCAGGCTGGCCTTGAACTTGCAACAGTCCTCCTGCCTCAGCCTCCTGAGTGATGAGAATTATAGGTAAGTACTACTACATTTAGCTTTACTTTTGAGACAGAGTTTCTCTGAAGTCAGTAAATTGCCCAGGCTGTGCTCAAACTTGTAATCCTCCTGACTCAGCCTCCCAGAGTGCTGGGAAGATAAGCATTCACCACTATGCCCATTTTTTTTTTTTTTTTGGTACTGAGGACTGAACTCAGGACCTTGCACTCGCCAGGCAGGCACTTGTGCTGCTGAGCTATACCTCTGGCCCATCATTCTCACTTTTTACAAAAATGTTTTTTAAAACAAGAAAATTAGTCCATTGGAAATAAAAAATACTTTTAACGTACCTCCCACAAGCTCTCTTCACAAATAGTGTGTCCAAGAAACTGGGATTCCATTTGACTATTCCGGTACACTAAAAGTAAAGCAAATTCATATGATAAATTGTAGACATAATTTTAGTTATCTTTCAGATTTATGCATTGTTCATGACCTTGAATCTACCCACTAGGATGCTTCTAAGAAGAAAATCATGTAGTAAGGCAAAATATATCACAGTTTTAAGGTTCCATTCAATGCTTATAATTATAAAACTATAATTATATAACTATAATCTAATTGTAAAAATCTGAAGTAACTGTATTCCTTTGTAGTATATCACTTCTTAAAATTTATTAAATAAGAATTAAAATAAATTGTACTTATTAATTCTTTATAACCTTGAAAATGTTTAAACTACATTCAAATATTTCCTAAACAGAAATATTTATTATTGGTCAAGAATGCAGATTTTAAAAAAAGAATGTAGGTGATAGCTGTCATTGAGCCATCATGAAGATCTTACTGCTGAAGTCCAGAGAGGTCCCATCAGCCTTGATTGAATCCAGAGAGCTGCTACAACTAGATGGGGTCCTGCTCAGGTTTTTTATTGATACACTGTCAGCATTTTTATCTATATCCTCTTCAGTATGGTGATCAAAAATCTGAAATTATCAATTAAGAAATATCATCAGAATAATTATGATATAAAGAACAAAATATTTGTTGATCACTAACAAATATATTACTATTAACATAAAATTTATTCATAAGTCACATGAAATACCTTCATAAAGAAATTAGAGTATCAGGCAACTTTGGCCTCTAATTATAGTTAAAAGTAATTTTATTAGAGATATAATAATCTTAGGCAGGCATGGTGGCACACACCTGTCATCTCAGCACTTGGAAGGCTGAGGCAAGAGGACTGCCATGAGTTTGAGGCCAGCCTGGGCTATATAGTGAGTTCATGGACAGCCCAGACTACACAGTGACAGCCTGTCTCAAAACACTAAAAAATAAATAAATACATACATAAATAAAAATATATAATTCTTAAAGTGTATAAGTAAACTGTTTCTTAGCTGTATCTAAGTTATAGCTGGGACCTATAAGCTATCAAATGTTGACTTAGCCAATTATCTAACTACTAGCTACCAACAACTGGGTTACTTCATCAGAGAAAACCAGACTAAAATGCTTAGTATAAAAAACAAGACTAAGACTCTACTTCATCAGAGAAAACCAGACTGCAATGTTGTAGTGTACTACAATGCCTAGTGTACAGAAATAAAACTTAGGGTGGGGCTGTGGCAGGGGCCCTAAGATGCACCTGTCCCAGAGAGGATGATAAATCTGGAGGATTCTATCAGAAAAGAAAGAAAAAAGAAAAGAAAAGAAAAGAAAAGAAAAGAAAAGAAAAGAAAAGAAAAGAAAAGAAAAGAAAAGAAAAGAAGAAAAGATTTCTGGGCTTCCTTCCTTCCTCCCTCCCTCCCTCCCTCTCTCCCTCCCTCTTTCTTTTCTTTTCTTTTCTTTTTTCTTTCTCTCTCTCTCTCTCTCTCTCTCCCTCCCTC
>NW_004955416.1:7516277-7530495 GCF_000276665.1 Chinchilla lanigera | reverse complement strand
GCAACAATCCTCCTGCCTCAGCTTTCCAACTGCTGGGATTACAGGTGTGGGCTACCATGCTTGAAGACCCACTTTAAAGAGGCACTGAAATCATTCTACATTTATTTATGTGGATCTTAACAGAATTTAAACTTTGTAGGTATTTTATTAATCTCCATTTCCCCACCTATAAAAAAACTTAGGAGTGATCAGTTTTATTCTCTACAAAGTTATCCAAACAAACTTCTCTCAATTTAAAAAACAAAAATTAAAAAAAAAATTAAAGAAATCTGTTTTTCAAGAAATACAGTCTTGCTTCACTTTGTGATACTGGGCTTGACCTAGGCATTCTCCCACACACTAAGAAATGAATGCTCAGTTTCTATATATCTTCATTAGCCAAGAAAACTTGGTAAGCTTTTCTTTACTTTTTGGAGATTGAACCTATGGGTTTCACATTGTACTACATCCCCAGCCCTTTTTATTTTTTTTTATCTGGACATAGCATCTCACTAAGTTGTTCAGGCTGGCCTAGAACAGTGATGACAAATCTTTTAGAGCTTTCAATGATATAAACAGCCAGCTGCGGCATGTGTGCCACAGATTTGCCACCTGGCCTAGAACTTGCAGTCCTCCTATCTCAGCCCTTCCAATCCTGGGATTACAGGTGTGTTCTACCACACCCAGCTAAGCTTTTTTTTCTTTTGCAGTTTACATCCCAGGAAAGCCTTTTCTTTTCTTTTCTTTCTTTTTTTTTCTTTTGTCTTTTTGAGAAAGGGTCTTGCTATGCAGTTCAGGTTGGCCTTGAGCTCACTTTGTAGCCCAGGGTGGTCCCAAATGGAAATGATCCTCCTGCCTCAGCCTCCCAAGTGCTGGGATTACAGGCGTGTGCTACCATGCCCGGCCCACTTCCCAAATATTTCTAACACTGAAGTAGACTTTTCAAAACACACCCCCAAGAGATTCTCACATGCAAAACATTACAACTCACCGGGGGTGACAGAAGTTAAGAATTATATAGTATGAACGTTTTTTTCTTTGTAATACTAGGGATTAAACCCAAGGCCTTTGCACTGAGCTACATCCCCAGTTCATTATTTTATTTTGAGACAGATTTTGTTAAGTTGTTAAACTGCCCAGGCTTGGCTGGAACTTTCAATCCTGTGCCTCAGCCTTCCAGACTGCTGGGACTATAGGTGTGCACCATCATGTCTTGCCTGGTACTTTTGGCTGTACTGGGGACTCAACCTAAGGAATGCTGAGCACCTCATTAGCCCTTATTTTTGTTTTGAGACAATCTCACTAAATTGTCCAGACTGCCCTCAAATTCTTGATCCCTTTGCTTCAGCCTCACAAGAAGCTAGGATTATAGGATCTCGCCACTACACCCTGCTAACACTGGTTAATTTTTGTAATACTTTCCATTTTTTGTGGCTATTTGTCACTATAAGTTATTTTGAAGTCTGGCTGTTAGTAAATTACTTCCTGGAGATTGTATATAGGAATGTTTCTGTAGCCTTGTAATAGAAATAATTTTTACATGTTTAAAGATTTAAATTCAAGGATACCCATAAGTTAAAAAAAAAAAAGTCCTCAAGAACATTCTTTGGTAGAGCCAGGTAGGGTGGTACACGCCTGAGGTAGGAGGATTATTGTGAGTTCGAGGCCAGCCTGGGCTACAAAGTAAGTTTAAGACCAGCCTGAACTGCATAATTAGACCCTGTCTCAAAACAAACATTCTTTGGTTCAAAACAGAGTTCAAGCCGGGTGTGGGGGGCTGGGGATATAGCTCAGCGGCACACGCGCCTGCCCGGCAAGCGCAAGGTTCTGAGTTTGATTCCCGGTACAAAAAAAAAAAATTAAACTAAAAAAACCAAGTGTGATGGAACATGCCTGTAATCCCAGCACTCAGGAGGCGGAGGCAAGAGGATTATTGTGAATTCAAGGCCAGCCTGCACTATATAGCAAGACCCTGTTTTAAAAAATACAGAAAACAGCCTGGCATGGTGGTGCACACTTGTAATTCCAGCACTAGGGAAGCTGAGGCAGGAGGATTATTGCAAGTTTGAGACCAGCCTGGGCTACAAAGTGAGCTCAAGGTCAAAGTGAACTGTATAGTGAGACCCTGTCTCAAAAAGGCAAAAAAAACCCAAACAAAAAAACCCCACAGAAAACAAAACAAAGAGCTCACCTCCTGATGTTGTGTAGAATCACTAAAATTAATCTCATATTTTCTGATTTTTTTCTCATTCTCAACATCATCTTCTTCTTGTATCCAGGTTCTTTTTTGGTTGTTGCTGGTTTCTTCCATGTTGTCTTCGGATGGTGAAATCTCTTTTTGGTATGTCTCAATCAAAGCCTTTCCCTCAATTTCTATGTTAATCGAGTCTGAGGAATTAATCTCACCACAACATATGGGAAGATCTTCCTCATTTATATATTGAGATGGACTTAAATTCAGTTTAGCTGCAACAGATCCAATTCCTGAATCTTTGGTGGAGACAGGCTGAGTTTCTAAATGATTTAAAGCAGTTACCTCTACTGGCATCTGTTCTAGGTCATCAATACCAGTGACACTACAATTTCTCTTGTTTGGCAATTTGGGCAAAAATATTCCCAAAGAACATCTCTTCATTTTATCTTTAATAGCTGTCTTTAAAGGTACAGAGGTAGTTTCATCCCCATTATGAGATTTTTTGTTTTCTTCTTTAGCATCATTGGAGGTTAGGTTATCTATTTCTGTGGATTGTGCTATAGTCACATCATTGAGTGGCTTGTTTTCTAACCGGAGTAATTCTTCTGAAGAAGGTAGTATATAAGCAGTTTGAAAATCTAAAAACTCACCAGGTTTTCCATTCAAATTATTCAGGCTTGGCTTGACACTACTAAAACATGGAACATTAGATGCAAGTATGGGATTTGCTTCTCTAGCATTGGCATGGGTTTGAGTGACTTGGGTAGTCAAATCTGTGTTACTGTGGGTATCTGTATTTTCCTTAAGTTCTTTTTCACAGACTATAGCAAACTCTTTCTCATTATCAAGCATTTTCGATTTGTTCGAACATATGGATGCAGAGCAATTCTCTGTAACAATATTTAAACTCTTGTTTTCAGTGTTAGACAGTTTTGACTCATCTTCACTGACAACATTCTGTCCTTTTGGGGTTAATGGAAGTTGTTGGGTTAAGACATGAGGCTGAGAATTAATGAAATTATCATCAACAAAGGCCTCTGTTTGATCCTTTGGAAGCTTAAAAGATACACGCTTTGAATTAAGTTTAGTGATCTCCCCCAGGTTTTGATTATGTACTAAAGTTTGACTAGGTAATACATTTTGAGGCTCTTTTTGCAGATCTTGATCTTTGAGCAGTGTTACAGCACAGTCTATCTGTCCTTTGCAATTAGTTGGAATAACTTCTTCCTTCTCTAATAAAGGACAAGGAGCAAAAAGAGGTGGTCCCTCAGATTCCAAATAATACTTACTGGCTAAATTATCTGCAAAAGGAAGATCATTTTGCACTAGGCTCTTACTGGCTTTATCTTTATCACGTAAGGACATGACATTATTTTCCAAATTGTTAAAAGGAGAAATAACATCTGGTGAGCAAGAAAAATTATCACTGGATCCACAAATAGCAGCTACATGACTACCTGTAAAATCCACATTTTTTCTATCTGTATTACTTAAGTGACATCTTTCAATTCTGGCTTTCTCCAATGTATAGGCCTGGTCTACTTTTTCCATGCCCTGTTCATCTGCAACAGCTTCATGGAATTTGATGATTCCCATTTCACTTTGATGCCCACAGAATGTATTCATAGGAATAAAAGGTATTACATTTTCTTTTTGCTCAGGGTGAACAATTTTGTTTTCTACAGCCAATACTTGGCTTTTAGTGAGTCCTTCAACATAGCTATCAATCTTCGGAAAGTAAATACTCAAGTTTTTTTCCTTTGTTATTCCAAATTTAGGATGCTCTTTAAGTATTTTCTCTGTGGCTTGACAATCAATGAAAACAGTATGGGATTTGGTGACATCCAAATCGTTATTATCTACAAACATCACAGTTTTGTCCATAGGCCTAACAGTTACTTCATCTGGTGACATAGTTTCACTTGTTGAGGCAATCGCATGACTTCTAGTGATCTCCATGTCATCCTGCCTACAGCCAGACAAAACAGTTCTAGAGATTCCTGTCAAAGGAACCGAACTGAAGGCTTCCCTCTCTTCAGGAGCACTTTCACTACTTATTACCACCATACAACTCTGGGTGATAGCCATGTCATTTTTGTCATTCTCTGAATATGCAATGGGCTTGTCATTTTTGAGTCTAAGGCTTTTTCTTCCCTGACTTCTGACTGATAGGAGTTCGTTCATAGATCCAGGCTTTTGCATATCTTTGGCATTTTTCCAAGTGGTTAATTTAGACATATCCATGTTCTCATCAGATGAAAATGCTAAAGTGCTCTCTGTAGGACCTCTGTTAGCCCATTCCTCTGTTGCTTGTCTGTCTTTTGATGCCAGGTGGTCATTTTCAGAAAAAACATTATCCTCAGCCGGAGGTTTTTGTAGGCTTTTCCTTCTGGACTGTCCAAAGTTAGATCTATCTGAAAGTATGGCTTTCTCTTCTGCTCGGTAGTCAATGCAAACAGTGTGGGACTTGGTCATTTCTAGTTCATCCTGATTATTTACAAACATTACAGTTTTGTCCATAGCCCTAGAGCCTATTTCATCTGGTGAGACAGGTTTACATTGTGAAGCAGTTGTGTGACTTCTAGTGACCTCCATATCATCCTGACAACATGCATACAAAACAGTTTTAGAAGTTCCTGCCAAAGGTATCAAATGAGAGTCAGGCTTACCTAAAAAAGGTTTATGGCTTATTTCCACTGTGTAACTCTTGGTGATATCCATATCATTTTCATCATCCTCTGAAAATACTACAGTTTTATCAATTTTTAGTGCACCAACACTTTTCCTTTCGCAATTTTTAAGATTTTGTTTTTCTTTTAGAAATCCAGGTTTCTGTACATTTTTGTCTTCTAACATGTCCTTATCATTACACATAAATACTTCAGTTTTTTCTATAGGACTCTTATCACATTGTTCCACTTTTATAGGTGTCTGTGTGCTTTCTCTTGGGAGCTGGATGGTTCTATGTTCTGCATTAGTTTTATCAATTTCTTGTACTTCAGCAGGACCAAATCCAATGACAACAGTATGACTCTTGGTTAGATCCATAGCTTGCTCCTCCTCTGAACAAACAGTCATCTTATCATGAGAACAATCAGATGTGGGATCATCTAAACTTTTTCTCAGTGGCTCAGGAAGTATAGAATTCTGGCCTAGTACAGATTTCACTATCTGACCATTCAGGGCAGTATTATGATCCTTCACAGCAGACTGCCTTTCTGATGAAAGTAATGGCTCTGAGTTAGAAAATGAATAGTTCTTGCTTGAAATTGTATTTCTATTATTTCCTAGTGATGCTTGTTTATCAAGAACTGCCCCTGAATAGACTCTATTATGGTTTGTTGCTGTGTTCTCATTATAATGAACTGATGAAGGAGAATCTTTACCATGATAGAGCAGGCTCTGCTGTAATATTCCCCTGGGTACACCAGGAACTAAGCTAGAATTTACATTCATTTTTCTATCTTCTGACCCAGTTATGTAATTTGGGAGCAACTTTCCTTTTTCAGATATTGATGTGGCTGCTATCTGGACATCTGCCCAGTCTTGTTTAAAAATGTGATTATCTATTGCAACTGTGTGACTCTTGGTAAAGTCAATGCTATCTTCTCCTGAATAAATAGTTTTCTCCATGAGACAGGGTATGGCATCTGGATTGGGACATATTTTAAAATAATTACTGTTGTGCTTTAGCAAACTTGTATCCTCTCTCACACTGGACAGACAGTTGGTCAATTCCATAGCATCGTTACAAGTAGAATAAAAAACTGTCTTATTACCTGGAGTAAGTGGTCCACTAGAACATATAGATTCTTGGGTCACTGCCAATATTCTGGTATCTTGATCAGAAGTTTGAGTGACTGTGCAAGTTTCAGACTCTCTAATATGACTTTTGGTTATAGGTAGTTTATCTTGAGAGTTTAAGGAAGGGTCTGGAAAAGGAGCATTTAATTTTTTAAAGATTGTTTTCTCTCCTAGGACTTTAGTTCCATTATCTGTTGCAATATCCATGACAGTCTGAGTTTGATTTTCTGTTTTAGATGAATTATCTGCAGAGGGTATCTGTAATGTATGGGTACTTGTCAAATCCATACAGTCATTGTCATAAATTGTAATGTCACCTTTAAATTCCTGTAAGTTGGCCTCACTGGTTATGGGAATGGAAGTCTGAATACTGGCTGTATGACACTGGGTTAAATTCATCCTATCATCTTGTTCTCTAAAGGTTCTTGTCACATTATTACTTCTGTCACCTACATTAAGAGATGTATATATTTGATGGGTGGAAGGGGCACTATTTGATTCCTTGGAATAAATAGGAATTTCGGAGTTTTCTTTATTAAGTTCTGTAAAAGAAGAAGCATTATACATTCCTGTTTTCAATCTTTTTATGAAGTCACTAGAATTTTTTTTTTTTCCGGAAGTGCTTTGATCCATGGAAATTTTTAATTCTTTTTGCATTCTTGAATCCTCAGTGTGGCGCTTTAAGTTAGCTAGAAAGGATGTGGTATCTATCTTAGCTGACTTCTCATTTTTGGAACAGTCTAAAAGGTCTTTGGTAATCATCACAGTGTGACTTGCTGTCAGATCCATCTGGTTTTCATCTGAAAAAATGACTGTCTGATCATTTGCATGTTTCCTTTCATGGTTGTGCTCTTCATTTGAAAACTATTGGGAAAGACAATAAACGTGATTAGACCAAATGTAAATTTCTAAAATATATTTTACAACATTACTATGTAAATAGTTGATGAGCAAATGCTGTGGTATGTTGTATGTAATTTGTTTTTAAAAATTTTTGTAAAGGTTGAAAAATTTACTTTTTAGTTTTTTGGGAACAAATTAAAAACTCAAGATTAATTGTATACCCTGTAGAATGACTTAAAAATGAAAAAAAAAGAAAAAAAAGAAAAAGAAAAAGCTCTGAAAATATCAAATGTAACCATAATGAAGATTCTATACTGGATAGGTCATTCTCATCCTAAACAAAAGTCTTAGAAAGGCATAGGTGCATGATAGTGTAATTTATATTACACTCTAGGCTCTGGTCATTTAATGTATAAAGACACAGTTTAACTACTTGTTACTCAAAGTATAGTCTGTGGGCCTATACACTAATATCAATGAGGCTGTTATAAATACAGATTCTCATAGTTTACCCCTTATCTACTGGATATGAATCAATTAAACTATTTTTTAAAAGGAGGAGAGGCTTAATTGGCTTTCAACTAATCTATATTTTAATAAAATACTGAGGTAATGCATATGTTTATTAAAGTTTTAGAAATCCTGGTATAATATATGTCCCTGTTATTTAATTTGTGAGTGATTTAATTATCCTTAGTGAACTGGGCAGGTAGAAAGTTTTTCCAGTCTATGCTGATTCATTTTGGTAAGTCATCCCTAAATCATGCTGTTACTATTAATTTTTTGGTACTTTTAACATTTCAACTGTAGAGAGATTTAAAAATAAAGGTGCTTGCATGAATTCATACCTCTCTTTGCTGTACCTGGGTCTGAATGGGAGCACAAAGCAATGTGTTCATCCCTATTGAGAAAAGAAAAACATGTAGTCACAAAAAATTTATACCACCAAGAATCTGATTTTTCACTTCTTATGTCCTTTATCAATTAAGAGTACTATATTTACCGGTTACTAAGTTCTTCATAAGGACTTAAGAATTAAATTTCATTAAGATTTTTAACTGTCTTTGTGTGGGGGGATGCTGGGGACTGAACCAGGGCCTTGTATATAAGTGCTCTACTGCTGAGCTATGCCACCAGCCCCTAACTTCTCTGAAAGACAGAGATTGATGATTATTGTATCTTCTGTGTGAATAAAATATTTTTAGAATGTGATAGCAATTTTAAAAGTGGAAAATTTAGACTACTACTTATTATATTTTATTTATTATGTCTTATCATATTCTATATTTTTACTTCCCAGATAGCAGAGGTACATAATGAAGAATACTAAGTAATGAAACTGAAAGATTAGGATAAGATTTTTAAGGATCTTTTATGCTATGTTAAGGAACTGAGATGTTCCCATAATAAAACATATGCATTTTATAAAAATAAGCCCATTAAAAGATATAATGCATTTTATAAAATATGCATTTTAGAAAAGTAATGCAAACGTAATAGCCAGGTGTGGTGGCACATGTCTGTAATCCTAGTACTCGGAAGGCTAAGGAAGGAGGACTATTGCAAGTTCGAGACCAGTCTGGGCTACAAAGTAAGCTCAAGGCCAGCCTGAATTGCATAGCGAGACCCTGTCTCAGAAAGACAAGAAAAAAAAAAAAAAAAGAACATAATAAAGAAAACAGATTCAAGAAAATATGAACCAATAAGGTAGCTACTATAACAGTTCAGGTATAACATGGTAAGAGCTTATATTAGGGCAAGAAACACAACAGCAAAAAGAACTAGACTCAAAACATTTTAAAACTGAAAGACAAGCATGGTGGTCCACACCTGTTATTCTTAGCACTTAGGAAGATGGATGAGGTAGGGACACTGCCTCAAGTTCAAGGCTAGCCTGAACTATACAGTGAGACCCTGTCTCAAAAAAAAAAAACCCCAAAAAATTGTTATATAAAGGTTTAATAACAAACTGGGCTTTGGAAATAAAGGACTGAAGATGCTATACAAAAACAAGGAAAACATTTATATATTATGCATGTATATGGCAAACTTTAGTACATACGATAAAATATGGTTTTTCTTTTTTTTTTTTTGAGATAGGGTCTCATTTTGTACTGCAGGCTGGCCTTGTGCTCCCTATGTAACCCAGGATGGCCTTGAACTCACAGCAATCCTCCTGCCTCACCCTGAGACTTTTAGTAAAAGCCTAATTTAAATCAGGCTTTCATTTATTCAGCAAGCATTGATTCAGGCTTATCATGTACAAAAATTTCAAAATGTGTATATGGCACAAAGATGAACAAGACAAAATTTCTGGACTGAAGATCTCAAAGTTTAATAAGAAAGCCAAAGTAAATACCTAAAATTTAATGTGATAAATTCTAAAATAGACTAAAAAATAAATAGAGTGTTGGGTAAGCAAGTAACATAGTAGCTAACTCCATGATTTGTCAGAGAAGGCTCCATTTAAGACAATGTTACCTGCAGGATGATGCCCATCTGTGAATTGTTTGTTACCAATTCGTGATGATGAGATAAGGTACTTATAGCAAATGTAAATCATGTAATAACTCTTTCATCAAGAAAGCCTTGCTGGCCGAGTGTGGTGGTGCATGTCTGTAATCCCAGCTCTTGGGAGGCTAAGGCAGGAAGATTGCTGTGAGTTTGAGGCCAGCCTGGGCTACAGAGTGAGTTCAAGCCAGCCTGAAAGGTATAGCGAAACCCTGTCTCAAAAAAGACAAAAAAAAAGGGGCTGAGGATTTAGCTCAGAGGCAAAGTGCCTGCCTGGCAAGCACAAGTTCATGAGTTCGGTTCCCGGTACCGGAGGAAAAACCAAAAAAAACAAAAAAAAGACAAGAAAAGAAAGCTTTCCTAAGAAAAAAAGTCAGTTGAGTCCAACAGTTAAATTTGTACCACACTTAATTTACATTATGATAGATGTTCCTTTTCTGTCAAGGACTGTAACACTTTGTAGATTGGCTACTTTGAATAACACTAAAGTGAAGTGAAGTAAAAAGCTAAGTGAAGTGAAAAAATGAAAACTAAGAGGCAATTGGAGTAGGAATAGCACTTTAGGTAGAGAAACAGCATTTACAATGCATACAGGCAGAAAAGTCCATATGGGGAATAGCAAATAATTCATCATGGGCTACAGCACAGGATACCTCTAAAGGACAGAAGATAAGGTTGGAGAAAAAGCGCAAATTATAAAGGACTTTCTCAGTCAGTGCTAAGGAGTGTGGACTTCATCTTGTCAGCAAAAAAGGGTAACTGAACCATTTTAAGCTGGGAGGTAATGTAATCAAGTTTAGAAATATGAAGAATGGATTAGAAATTTAAGAAACTAAATGTAACAAACTAAATATAACAAGAGAAAATAATGAAGATTTGCACTAAAGCAAAGGCAAAAAATAAGAGATAAGAGATTTGCAAGATGTTCAGGAGACAGAATAGACAGAAAGTAGAAGCTAATGAATATGAAAAGAATAATGGTAATTCCTCGATTCCTGCCTTGAATGGATGAGTGGAAACCCAAGACAGAAACTCAAAAGGAATGGCAGGTTTGAGAAAAATCATAGCATGCTTATGAAAATTTTTTTTTCTTTTTTTCTTTTAAAAATAAAATAATGAAAATATATTAACACACACAAATACATTTACAAAATAACACAGGAACAATACAAGAATACTGAATTTCAGACAAGGTGATAGAAAATTAACAATGGTTGTTATATTACATATTGATATCTTCAAATGGTTATGAAAATTTAAATAGAAGACTTTGTATAAATAACAAAGCTGTCTTTAAATTTTTTTATGGATCCTATACACATTACTTATCAAGAGATGAACAGAAAAGTATACAATCAGAAGAATATTCTGATCATACTCACCAGTAATCTCACAATAACTATCTTCTGAATTATTCCTAAAAATCAAAGAGGCATTTTTATATTCTCTATTCCATACAATTACCTAGAATAGAACATTTAAGAGAGTAGGGAAAGTCAGGCATGGTGGCACATGTCTGTAATCCTGTGCCATGGAGGCACACTCAGGAAGGAGTCTGAGGCATGATTGCAGCAAGATGGAAGCCAGCCTGCACTACATAGTGAGTTCAAGACCAGCCTGAACTACACAGCAGAAAGAAAAGAGTAGTAAAAGCTGGGCATAGTGACTTATGACTGTGATCCCAGCACTCTGGTGGGCTAAGGCAGGAATACTGGAAGTTTAAGCCCAGTCTAGGCAACTCAGAGTCTTGGCGAGAGCCTGTCTCTAAAAACTAAAAGTCTAAGGATGGCCATGAGCAGGCGACAGGGACGCTGCAGGGACGCACAGGGCAATGTGGCACTGGCTCTCAGAAGCAGCTCCTGAAACCTCATCTTCCCACCCTAGCTTTAAGAGGGAGGTGAGCTACAGGTGGGACTGCCCAAAGAAAACATTTTTAAGCTTCATTTACTAGAGTAAAATTTTTGTTGCTGTTATTGTTTTGTTTTTCCATGACAGGATGCCACCTCATAACTCAGGCTGGCCTCAAACTTTCAGAGGTCCTCCTGCCTCAGCCACCTTAGTGCTGGATCACAGGCATGCACCACTACACCTGGCCTAGCAATAAACTTTTAAAATATAAATATAATTTGAACATATCCTTTACTTACCGGGTAAATAGAACATTTTCTCTTGCTTCTGTTTCTAAAAATAAAATAAAAGTTTTTCAAAGATACACTGATAACGCACTAAAAAAAACCCCACAAACACAGACTAATAATTTGAAAAAAGGAATTCCTATTCACTCTACTTTACATCCCCATGTCTCAAACAGTTTTGTTTTGAGACAAGATCTTGCTCTGTTGCCCAGGCTGGCCTCAAAATAACAATTCTCCTGCTTCAGTCTCTGAAGTAGCTGGGGTCACATGTACATGCCACCATGCCAGGCTTCTTGGTATACTTTTCAAGCAATAAGAGACAATAAGGCTGAATAAGGCACGCACCAGTAATCCCAGCACTTTGGGAGGTTTGAATCCAGCCTGGGTCACTTAGTGACTTAACAGATCTGCCTTACAATAAAAATTTTAAAAAGGGCTAGGGATATAGCTCAGTACAAACGTCTCAGGAAGAGGGAGAACTAGACAGTAAGTTGTATCAATTACCTGGTTAGACAGCTATAGTAAAATTTCAAAGAAAATAGCAGGGACTATAGTAACATAACATATTTACCTGTAATTTCTGACTTTTCCACTATTTTCATATGAGACTCTGTCTGGAATACCCTGAAACAAAATAAAGATGAGTGAAAATATGTAAACTTTAATTAGAATCTTTTAGTATTAATTTATGGTATATTTTGAAATAAGTAAAGACAATCTTTTTTTTTTTTTTTGAGGTAGTGCTGGGAATTAAACACCAGGGTTTTATCAATTCATGAGTGTTAACCAACTGTTCTACCACCAAATTTTACCCTCTGTCCAAAGATACCAGAGGGAAAAAAGGTAGTATTTTGATTCCAACTTCTTCTTTGTTACACCATTTACTATTACTATTTAAAATGCCCAAAATCAGTCTACCACATTTAAACTTGTGATTTTTTTAAAACAAGCTCTGACCTAATCATTATTTTATTCCTCTCAATATCCTAAATACTCATTTGATTCAATTATCAAGCACTGCCTACATTCCTGGCACTATACTATATCCCGGGATACAAACACATGATTTGTAGCCTCGTAGCCTTTCAGACACTTTGAGAAGTGCCCACTGTAAGAACAGTGACTTTTATAAAATACTAGGTGCCAGTGTGGTATTTTTCTTTTTTTTTTTTTTTTCCAGTACCAGGAATCGAACTCACGACCTCGCGCTTGCCAGGCAGGCGCTGTGCCGCTGAGCTAAATCCCCAGCCCCAAGTATGGTATTTTCATTCATGCATATAACATATTTTGATCATATCCATCTCCCATTACTTTCCCTGAAACCCACATCCCCTTATTCCTTTCCTCTTGTGTAGTAATAGTATCCCTTCTACTTTTTATGCCATCTTTTTTTTAAGATTCCACATACTTGTCTTACAATACAGCACTTGGCTTTCTGAGTCTCTTATTTCACTTAACATGATGATCACCAGCTCCATTCATTAAACCGTAAAATAACGCAATTTCATTCTTCTTCTTTATGACTACATATTCCATTGTGCATATATACCAAATTTTCTTTCCTTTCTTATCTTTCTTGTTGTTTTTTTTTTGAGACAGGGCTCACTATGTACCTAGGGTAGCCTCCAACTTGGAGGCTTCCTGCCTCTACCTGCTGAATGTTGGAATTACAGGCATGCACCACTGCACCAAGCTATACCAATTTTTCTTATCCATTTTTCTGTAAATGGGCTCTTAGGCAGGTTTTATATCTTGGCTATTACAAATTGTGCCACAATAAACACAGGTATTTGGTACTCCTATAGTATACTGGCTTTAATTTCTTCAGGTGAATATAAAGGAGCAATATAGCTGGTAGTTTTAGTTCTAGTTTTCTAGTGCTAGTACATGATAGTTCAATTTCTAGTTTTCTGAGGAACCTCCAAATTGATTTTCATAGTGACCGTACTAATTTGCATTACTACCAGCAGTACAGAAAGGTTCCTTCCCCAAGTATCTTTCCCATTCACAGAATTCTGAAACTAGATAAAAAAATTTGGCTTCTCTGAAACAGACAGACAGCAAAGAAGAACAAGACCAAAAGTCAGAACTGTAAAATTACTGATGTCTGCAACTATACTGATCAAAACCTGCTCATTTAAAGGTTGGACAGCAAGACAGAATATAATATGGAGAAGAGTTTCCACAGATCTCTATGAGACGTTGACCAAGAATCTTCAAAATTGCTGATACATTCATTAAACAATTTCTTTTTTTTTTTTTTTCCGGTACCGGAATCGAACTTAACAACCTTGTGTTTGTCAGGCAGGCGCTGTGCCACTGAGCTAAATCCCCAGCCCCTCATTAAACAATTTCTAAAAATGGATTTCTAAAGTTTATTTGATACCCTAAAATGCATGTATTGTTCAATATAGTGACTTAAATTCATTAGGTTTCTCTTCAGCAGGAGACACTGGTTAACTCTGCACTCTTTTCTTATCATGGGTAATTTTTGTATTTAATTATTACTTAAAAGCAAAAACAATGTTTGGTGGGTTTTTCTCTTTTTTTGTCTTTTTGAGACATGGTTTCACTATGCAACTCAGATTGGTCTAGAACTCATTTTGTAACCCAGGCTGGCTTTGAACTCTCAGAGATCTTCCTGCCTCAGCCTCCTGAGTGCTGGGATTACAGGCAAGAACTACCATGTCTGGCTAAAAAGCAAACTATTTTTTAAACAAACAAACAAAAAAACTCTCCTATAAAAAAAAAA
>NW_004955416.1:7481894-7516002 GCF_000276665.1 Chinchilla lanigera | reverse complement strand
AAAAAAAAAAAAATTCTTTTTTTGTTTTGACTTGTTGCTTTTATTTTATTTGTTATACAGATTATTGGGTTTCATTTTGGCAATTTTGCATATGCATATATATTTTTATCATTTTCATCTCCCTCCACACCCATATTTTTGTATTCTTGATAATATCCATTTTAACTGGGCTAAGATAGATGCTAAATGTAGTTTAGGTGGAAGAGAACAGAAGGGAAGGGGACATAAAAAGAATTAACATGTGTTATGTATATGGACCAGCTCCCCAAGATGAATGTAATCATCTTATACTAACAAAAATTTTTAAATGTAGTTTAGATTTGCATCTTTCTTATGGCTAAAAATGTAGAACATTTTTTCATACATTTACTGACCACTTGTACTTCTTTTGAGAAGTGTCTATTCAGTTCATTTGCCTATTAATTGATTGGTGTGATAGCTATCTGATTGTGTCAACTTGAGTAAGAAACGGCTAACTGAACTGGATCAGCATAATTCTGGATGTGGCTGAAAGGATGTATTGAGGACAGAAGACCCACTGCGGGTACAGGTGGCACCAACCAATAAGCTTGTAGCTTGAATAGAGTAAAAGGGAAATGAAGAAGGAAGGCTCGCTTCTGTTTCTTTGGAGGAACTCCAGTGTTCACCTTCACCTTTGAGGTTGTCTGCTGGCTTCCAGCATGGACACTGTGGCTTCCTGATATGAACTCGCATGGGACACTACAATGAGCTCCAGGCCTTCAACCTTTGGCTGGATCCTTCAGCTCTCCAGCAAGTCGCCAGCCTTTTTGCATTCTTCCACACCTGTGTAAGCCTACTTTGTAAATCTTTATGTTTATATATCTTACACTCAATCTGTTTCTCTAGTGTTCGCTTCGGCAGCACAAATACTAAGATATGTTTCTCTAGTGACCACTGAATGATAAAATTGGGCTCTCTGTTTTTTTTGTTGTCAAATTCTTTGAGTTCTTTATATATTTTAGATATGAATCTTTCGCTGAAAGAGTAGCTACCAAAGATTTTTCTCTCATTCTGTAGGCTATCTCTTCATTCTGTTGGCTGTTTCTCTTGTTATACAGAAACTTTTTCATCTGATGTAGTACCACTTGTTGATTGCTGATGTTATTTCCTGCAGTACTAGAGTCCTATTCAGAAAGTCTTTGCCTGTGCCTATGACTTCAAGTGTTTTTCATATGCTTTTTTCTAGTAGTTTCAATGTTTCAGGTGTTACATCCAAGTCTTTGATTTATTTTGATTTATTTTGAACTGAGTTTTATATAGGTTGAGAGAAAAGGACCTAGTTTTACTCCTCAATATCCCAGCACCATTTGCTAAAGAGGCTATCTTTTCTCCAATATGTTTTTGGTCCTTTTGTCAAAAATCAGATGACAAGAGCTGAGTGTGGTGGTACACATCTGTAATCCTAGCACTTGGCAGGCTGAGGCAGGAGGATCACTGAGTTTGAAGCTAGCCTGGACTACATAAGGAGTTCAAGGCCAGCATGAACTATATAGTGAAAGCCTGTCTCAAAAACAAAAAAAATAATTAGATGGCCGTAGTTGCCTGTGTTTATTTCTATGTTCTCTATTCCATTGCTCTGTTTATTTTTGAGCCAATACCATACTATTTTTGTGACTATGGCTTTGTAGTATAATTTGAAATCAAACATTATGATACCTCCAGCCTTGTTCTTTTTGCTTAGGATTTGCTTTGGCTATTCTGAGTCTTTCGTGTTTACAGATAAATTTTAGGGTTGTTTTTTCTAGTTCTGTGAGGAATGTCATTGGAATTTTTATGAGGATTGCTCTGAATTTGTAGATCACTTTTAGTAACAGGATTTTTTTTTTTTTTGAGGGGGAGACAAGGTCTATGTAGCTCACACTAGTCTTAAACCGACTATGTAGCCTAGGGTAGCCTTGAACCACAATAATCCTCCTTCCTCAGACTTCTGAGTGCTGAGACTACAGGTATGTGCCACCACACCTGGTGATATGGCCATTTTAACAATATTAATTCTGCTGATCCATGAACATAGGAGGTCTTTTCATCTTCTACTGTTCTTTCTTCAGTGCTCTGTAATTCTCACTGTAGAGGTCTTGAAAGATCTTGATTAGGTAAATGTATAGGGTTTTTTTTTTTTTTTTTTAGTTATTCCAAATTGAATTGTTTTCCTGATTTCTTCCTTGGCTAGTTCATTATTGGTACATAGAAAGATTATGGATTTTTTTTAATGTTGGTTTTTATATTCTTTTGGGAAAGTCGAATCACCTATCTGGCCTTAACTATCTTTTTGTTTGTTTGTTGAGACAGGGTTTCACTATGTAGTTCAGGCTGGCCTTGAACTCATGGCAATCTTCCTGCCTCAGCCTCCTGAGTGCTGAGATTACACATGTATCCCATCATACCTGGCTAGTCTTAACTATCTTATTTATAAAATGAAGGGTTTGAAGGGTCTCCATAAATTCCCTCTAATTCTAAATTTTTTTTAAATGTTTTTTTCATATATCTGTATTATATGGGGATATAAGAGAAAAGTCATATCCCAGGTACAAAAGTTCGCAACTCAAAAGAGACACAACTACCAGGTGTGGAATGCACACCTGTAATCCCAGCACTTGAAACGCTGAGACAAGAAGATAGCACTTGGGATGCTGACACAGATGGACTGCCTAGGCTACATAGTAAGTTGAAGAGCAGCCTGAACTACATAAATGAGACCCTGTCTCAAAAAAACAAAAACAAAAACAAACAAACCAAAGAACTACAGTAAGGCTGGGTATGTAGCCCAGTGGTAGAGTGCTTGCCTAGCATCTGATCCCCCGCACCACAAAGAAGAGGAGGAAGAAGAAAGAGGACAGGAAGAGGAAGAAGCAACAGCAGAAGCAGATGAATTATAATAACAGCAACAAAATATAATAGAAAAAAGATGTAGCTATATTCTACCTCGTTAGTTCTATATAAGAAATATATTGGCTGAGGGTATAGCTCAGTGGCATGGGTCCTGTGTGACAAGCATGAGGTCCTAAGTTTGACTCCCGGTTCAAAAAAAAGAAATATATTGATTTCCATATATAATTTTGTATCATACTACCTATTATCTGTGATAGTATTTCAGTTTAAATTCTCAGATTTTTTCGAATATACAATCATTTATTCTGAAAAAAGCAATAGTTTTACTTCCATATTTTTCATTTCTAGAGCCCCAACTTCCTTATCTTTTCGTTGGTTAGTACCTCAAATACAATGTTAACAATGGTGATAGTAGATATCATTGTTTTATTTATGGTTTAAAAAAAATCTTCTCAATGTTTCTCCTTTAAACATAATGGCCAATAACCTTTTAAATAACAATAATGTTTCTTTAATTCAAACACCTTATCCAAGTGTCAACATACTTGATTTGACAGAAAAAAAGCATTACCTGTAACATTTTTTTCCTTTCAACTTACTTGATAGTATTTGCAAAGCTGACTCGACGAGAATTTTTCTTATTTCTCAAAGCATTGGATTCCTAGGTGGAGAGAATATATGGTATGCCTCTTAATGAAACCACTGTGGATTAGTTCTTCAGAGTACCAGATACAGAGATCAAGTCTTCTTCTAAATTAATTTGGTATGATTTACCAAAATATCCCAATTTAGAGTACTTAATGAACATAACTATGATTTTCAATGAGTTCAATATGATACAACAAAGCAAGAAAGAGAGGGGACAAAAATGATATGTTACCTATTATGGTGATCTTATTATAATAAAGACTTTTAAAAATTTTAATTATAGTAAAATGTGTACAACATAAAATGTTAATTGTAGAATTTAGCTAATGAATAGATGAGGATTCACTGTAAAATTCTACCTTTTGATATGTCTGAAAACATTTTAAAGCAGATATGGTGGCACATGCTTATAATTCCAGCACTGTGGGAGGCTGAGATAGGAGGATCACAAATTCAAGCTCAGTCTGGGCAACTTAGTGACTTAGCAACACTCTGTCTCAAAATTTTAAAAAATTCTGGAGCTGTAGCTCAGTATTAAGGCCTTAGGTTCAATCTCTAGTACCAAAGGAAAGAAAGAAAGAGGAAAAAGAATGAAGGACTGGCCATATCAGAGATCATAGCATGTATAAGTACTTGTAGGCTTGAAGCTTATCTCTTGTTTGGAGACTAAACAACGGAATGGTGGGATATATGTGTGAAAGGGGCAAGAGAGAAGGCTGAAAAATAGGGTTTAAAGATTATTAATACCAGCACAATCAAGTTTTTGTTCTTTTTCTGGTACTGGGAATCAAACTCACGACGTTGCACTTGCCAGGCAAGCGCTGTGCCACTGAGCTAAATCCCCAGCCCCAGCACAGTCAAGTTTTTGGATTTTTTTTCCCCTGTGCTTGGGATCAACTTAGGACTTCGCACATGGTAGGCAACCATTTGACTACCAGGCTACATTCCCAGCCTGTACATGTTCGGATTTTGAACTGAAGATCAGAGAATGCTTATTCAAACAGGAATCATGTATGATGCTATGTCTTCATATAGCTAATAAAACTCCTAATTAAAAATAACACTTTGAAAATAGTAATCTATAAAGTATTTATACTACTTACCTGAACTGTTTCATTCCCACTTCTGAGGTCCTGAAGAGGACTCCTTGGGGGTTTCAAAATCTAGAAGTAATAATTAAGAATTATTCAAGTAAACCTGGCATATTTGTTAATAATCAGTATTTCAAGTTATCCCATAAAGAGAAAGCAAAGCTTTCTATAAAAATCCCTGAAACTCCTCAAAGTCATATTGCTCAGTATTTTGTGGCAGATTTAAATAATTGCTTTTTCCTGGTCTTGTCCCTAATTACTTTGGGTTTTTATTTTGTTTTAGTTTGTTTATGTTTTTTTTATCTTTTTGAGACAGGGTTTCACTATACAATTCAGGCTAGCCTTAAACTCACTTTGTAGGCCAGGCTGGCCTGGAACAGAGCGATCCTCCTGCCTCAGCTTCCTAAGTGTCTCCCTGATTATTTTGCTTCCTCTCATCCCATGTGGTCTATGTGAAGGTCCATACCAATTCTAGTAGCCCTGTCTAGAACAATCTGTTATTTGCTCATCAAAAATGATTGGTTCAGGAACAAAGACTTGACCCTATCAGGATAACTATACCAAAAGGATTCAGTTCTGAACCTTTTTTTTTTTAAATCTTGAAATAGATACTGTTTTTTAAATAGGACTTGAACTTTGAAATAGGGACAACCAGATGTACAACAGTAATCACAAGTAGAGAGTCTGTCTGCTAACAGATTGCCCAAAAGAAATAGTCAATAGAAAAAGAAAGGAAATCCTAGTAGGGTAACATTGTAGGAACCCCTGGTCAGAAAGTGGTGTCTATAGCCATCTGTCTCTATGATTTTTTCAGTCTTATAACCCAATATACATTTTATGCTTAAATCAGTTTGATTGGATTATTGTGTCTTGCAACAGCTTTGTACACTAGGTTAAATATAGTTTTAAACAGCTTTATTAAAGTATAATTTAAATAGCATAAGATTCATTGAGTTATACTAAAATTCATAATATATGAATTTTTATAGAATTTACATATTTACAGAATTGGGTAACCAGGTTAAATATTTGAGTCTTTATAGAGAGAATAATAGGGAAGGGGTTAAAGGGGAAACCATTCAAAATTACTGTGGTATACAGTCATTATTCTACCAAAGGTAAGAATTAATAATTAAAATGTTTCTTACTGAGGAGTGCCGTCTTCTAACAGTTCTCTCTGTATTATCACTGAAAAGAGGAAAAAAGAACTATGTATACATAGGTAAAAGATTGAATTTTCAAAAGCCATCATCACTTTCACTTAGTATTCTGGCCACCACCACTTGTATTCTGGCGCAAGACTTCAAATTCAGCACTTAGGAATTCAATGCTGTGTTTTTCACTTTGTTTTATTTGTTTTTGCAGTTGCAGGGATTAAACTCAAGAGTTTTGCACATGCTAAACAAGTATTCTACCACTGATTTATAAACCCAGGCCTGTTTTTAATTTTATTTTGAGACAAGGTCTTGCTAAATTGCCAGGCTGGCCCCAAACTTAAGATACTCCTGCCTCAGCCACCCAAGTAGCTATAATTACAAGTGCACCACCATACCAGGCAAACTCAGTGTTTTAAAATATACATTTGGGCTGGACGTGGTGGTGCACACCTATAATCCCAGCACTCGGGAGGCTGAGGCACAAGGATCACCTCAAGTTCATGGTAAGCATAGGCTACATAGGGAGTTCAAGGCCTGCCTGAACTATATAGTGAGACCTTGTCTCAAAAAAAAAAAAAAAAAAAAAAAAATTGTTTACTACAAGATTGGCTTTTTAAAAGAAATTACTGCAACTTTATTTTAAATTTCAAAATTATTTGTTTCACATGCTAGGCTCCTAAAGTCTAAGTCATGTACATGAATATAAAAAATAGGTGCTTTAAATATGGACAAAGTTCTATGTAACAATATATATTTTTAAACCAAATTTTCTATTTTTACAACAGAGTAAAAAACTAACAATAAGAAGTACATATGATTATTTCAGTGTTCTCTTTTCAAATATATGGCTTGGAAGGTAGGTTACTTAAGTGTTCACATCACTTTAAAAATCCAGCTACTGGGCTGGGTATTTAGCTCAGTGGCACAGCGCCTGCCTGGCAAGCGCAAGGTTGAGTTTGATTCCCAGTACCGGGAAAAAAAAAAATACAGCTACAGGTCAGGCATGCTAGTATATGCCTATAATCCCAACACTTGAGAGGCTCAGCTAGGCTACACAGTGAGTTCAAGGCTACCCTGAACTACATAATGAGACACTATTTTGAAAAAAATCCAAATCCAAAGCAGCCAATAGATTTATATTAATTATAACATTTTCCCTCTGTTAACACTTTATTTACTGTGATTCATAGAAGCTCCATGAAGGGTCATCAATTAAGAATCTCTCCAGGTTAGAATCACAATCAAATTTTGGAACACTTTTGTATTTGTTGCTTGACTGTTTGTAGTTCAGGCTGGCCTCAAACTCCAGCCAACCCTCCTGCCTCAGCATCCCTGTACTAGGATTATAGGAATGTGCCACCACACCTGGAAAATTCTGAGCCTCTTATCAAAAAAGTATGAAAATGCCCAAATTTGGAGGAATGGGTAGGTGCCAATAATCTGCAAGGTAGTATCCTTCAGATAATGACAATCTTAGCTAAGCCTCAGAGTGACCTTTGAGCGGGTAGTAGTTCACTTTTATCAAAGAGAAATCTTTACAACTGAGGGCACTAGGTCCCTGGAGTTGATTTGAAGGACACATATTGAATGCAATGATAGTGAACCTTTTAGAGACCAAGTGTACAAAGCACCAACACTGCAATTAAACCTGAATAATGAAATTATAGTTTAGAAAAAAATAACTTCTATCCAATCTTTGAGTGCTGGGTCAACTTGGCTTGCATGCTGACAGAGGGCTCTGTGTGCCCACTGCAGCAAGCATGCCATAGGCTCACTACCACTGGAATAGGGTGTTATTTCTTAGAAGGTTCCTTTCCCAATTTGCTTGCAGTTTTTTTTCCTTCTTTAACTTTTGTCTGAGGCTTTGATTCAGTAATTAACTTGGGAGAGCAGGAGGCATTTCCACTTCTTTCAGGTAGGTAGGCTTTATATTACCTGGAATATCTATGAGCTTCATACATTTTGTTTCCCTTCTTTGGCTACATATCCAATGGCAGATTTTTGTGAGGAGAAAAAGTGGCTGTGAGCTTTTGTAGAAATTGATTTTTCTAAATGCAAGTTGCTATCTTCTCACTGTTAGGACAGGTTCATTTTTTTGTTTGTTTGTTTTTCCAGTACCGGGAATCGAACTCACAACCTCACGCTTGCCAGGCAAGCGCTGTGCCGCTGAGCTAAATCTCCAGCCCCCAGGACAAGATTATGCCTGCTCCTTCTGAGGTGAGAATCTAGCAACTTCTTCCACTTCAGAATTGCTGGCACATTTTTTTGTTTGTTTGTTTTTTGAGACACAGTCTTGCTCTGTAGTTCAGGCTGTCCTTGAACTCACTGTGTAGTCCAAGTTGACCTCAAATTTGCAGTGATCCTCCTGCCTCAGCCTCCTGAGTGCTGTGATTACAGGTTTGCACCGCTATGACCAGCTTGGCCCTATGTCTTTAGGGGTGGTTATATGCACAAGTAGCAGCACCTCACATCTCTTTTTGAATACAGATGAGATAAGAAAGTAGGGTGTGGCAAAGCTGGCTGGGGAAGTAGGTATGACCTGCTAATTACAAGATCCCAGGCACACGTATAGAGCATTTTCCAAAGCCCTGAACATGGACTTTTCACAGGAACTCAAGTAGGTTTTCAATGGTACGGCCTAGACCTGATAGCCTGAGGTGTGGGATCCTAGCACGCCTTCTCAGGACCTTCATGTAGAAATTTTTGAGAGTTTCCTTGAGATTTGAACAGCATAAAAGGTACACCAACACCATGAAGAGTTTGCTACCATAACCACAATAGCCCATGCTGCATTTCCCAAACACAGTGTGTACTTTTATCTTGTTCTTACCCTCCTTTTCTCATTACTCACCCAAGCTCACTCTACAGAGCCAGTTTCTCCCCAACTCTTCACTTCTGCTTTCTTAAATAAATATTGCCACTGCTTTTTGCTCATTTTCTTCAATTCTTTGTTCAAGATGAAAAGAACCTGGAATCTAACTCCAGAAGGAGAAGTGAGCAACCCAGAACCCAGCAACATTTAGTTGGTGGGCCACTTTTAAAAGCAATCTACCTCGAGGTTGTGAGTTTGATTCCCGGTACCAGAAACTCCCCCCCACACACACACAAAAAAAGCACACTACCCGATAACACAGACATTTCAGTCTTCTCTTCGGGTTCATACTTTAGTTTTAATTCATTTAGTTTAGCTCTAATTTTCACATTTTTACTTTCTGAAAGCTGGAGAGTGCTTTCATTTGCAAAAACTTTTTGCTCAATAACCAAGGCCTGCGGGCTCTCAAATAAAGTTTTCACTCACGGTATAGACAATTCACCTTTGGTACTTTCATTTTTTTAAAGTTATCAAATTTTAGCTGAAAAAAATCTATATATAGTAGATAGGTATTATCTTCCAGAGCACCAGAATTGGCAGGTATGAAAGCCTTAGATTCCATACTTTCATATAAATTTGTAAACTTCTCAGATTTCTAATTTCACCTAAAAGATGTTTTATTTTACCATTCTTCTGCTCCAACATGGCAAACAACCATTCCTGCTGCACAAATTCAGTTTGAGAACCTTTCATCTGCAGTAGTGTGACAATGTGTAACTTCATTCTTTGCATTTGTTCTCTATTGAATGCATTTTGCTTCTTTTTTTTTTTTTTTTTTGGTTTTTCTCGGTACCAGGAACCGAACTCATGACCTTGCACTTGCCAGGCAGGTGCTTTTGCCGCTGAGCTAAATCCCCAGCCCCGCATTTTGCTTCTGTAGTGACTGATATGTACTTGACTTTCATAGTGATAAGCTAGCATTCCATTGCTGCCCTCTATCTTCCACTTCTGCAAAGAGTTGCCTTTACTACTGGTATCCCACGTTTGCTGGAGTGACTGACTCAATTGCACTTGAAGATCTTGCTTTTCTACAGAAGCTTTCAAGACTTGTAGTAAGAAACTGCATCTTTTTCCTGCTTTTTTTTCTCTTCCCTAGGCCAGTCTACCTGGCGCATTAAGTTAGTTTTAAGACTTTCTACTTGCTCCTGTCTGATGTAGTTCATTCACTTCTCTAACAGTGGCCTTCATGCTTTCCATTTCAGTCAGTTCAATCTGAAGAGCCAGTATCTCTGAAAACATGCTTTCACTTACACACTCAGACATTATCTGTATTTCCTGATTTCAGAGGACTTCTTTCTGGTGATCTTTGTGCTGCAACCGCTTTTCACTAATCCTAGCTTTATCTGTTTTCAGTTTTTTTCTAAAATATTTTTTAGTTTCATTTACTCCCTGCCCATGGCTTCTACTCAGTTGTTCTTCTAATGGCTCTTGCTGCATTTTCTGTTGCTGTTTAATGCTCATTTGTTTGGAGAGAGGGTCTCACTATATGGTTCAGGCTGGTCTCGAACTCATAACGATCCTCCAGCGTCAGCCTTCCAATTGCTGAGATTATAGGCATGTGCCACCATGCCCAGATTGCTGTTGTTCAATGGCTTCACGTTCACAGCTCAAGCTTCCTAACATTCCACTCAAGCCCAGGCTGATCTCCAATTCTCATTGATTCTCCTGCCTCAGCCTCCCAAGCGCTGAAATTACAGGCATGCATCACCATGCCCAGCTTAACATTTGACTCTTGAGTTCAACCGCTCTCTGAAGAGCATATTTTTCTTGTTTATAATTGTCAGTTATAGGGCTGGGGATATAGCTCAGGGGTATAAGCACCTGCCTGGCAAGTGCAAGGTCGTGAGTTCAATGCCCAGTACCGCCAAAAAAAAAAAAAAAAAGTCAGTCATAGTGTTCATTTCATTATTTATCCAATTGATTCAATTCTGCAACTCATTTTGGCCCTCCAGTAGTTGTAAACTATACTGTGAGCTATTAGTCGCTTTTTTCAATGTCTACGTTTGCTTTGAAGATCTGCAATTATATCTGCATACATGTTCTTTTCTTGTTTTTAGCCTCACTCCTTCCCCTAGCTGTTGCAGCAAGGGGGTCTGGTTCAAAGCGGGAGGATATTAACTTTCTTATTCATTCAGGAGTCTCTGTTAAGTGCCAGGCAACTCTGTTTTGAGTAACAGTCTGTACAACATAATTTACCAAATTTAGTGAGGTATAATACAAATGGGCTACAAATCAAGAGATTCTAGCTCTGGTCTTAGGACTGTGATTTTTAGACCAGGCTTTGAAAATATAAATGCCCATAAGGTGAAATAGGTAATTTGTTAGGAGTAAGAAAGGTAGTATGGAGACTTTAATGACTTGGAGAATTCCTGGCTGGGCTAAAGATCACAGTCATTAGCCAGTTCCAGTGAGCTGTTCAAAGTAATACATGAGGGCTGGGGATGTAGCTCAGTGGCGTAGCACCTGCCTGGCAAGTGTGAGGTCCTGAGTTTAATTCCTGGTACAAAAAAAAAAAGTAATATATGAGCCCAGAATTGCTAAAATTGGTTTGTTTTGGGAGATGGGGGTCCTGCTTTGTAGTGCAGGCTGGCCTGGAACTCACAGTGATCCTCCTGCCTCAGCCTTCCAAGTACTGGGATTAAAGGTATAGGTCACCATACTTGGCTAAAATGCATTTTTCAAGAGAAGCTGAAAATCTAATTATTTTATGAAATCTGGAGATTTTGTAATTTTGGAAACTAATTCAAAAATTAATGAAAATGTATAGACCAAATATAGGTCTATAGCCCACAAACAGTTTGCTGGTTGGGAATCCCAGCTTTAGACAAATCATTTCATTTCCCTGGGCCTCAGTTTTCTCATCTTTAAACTAAGAGATGGCAGGTAACGTTTAAAGTTTCTCTAGGTTTTGACTCCAAAAGAATTTATACAAAGATGACAAATGAGGTTATTACTTCGTAACATTTACTTCTTTTCCCTGGGACATAATGAAAAAAGATTTTAGAAGTTATTGATAATTCTTATCAGTTGGAAAAGTATCTTTCTCTGACAGTTTAACTTTTTTTTTTCTCTTTGAGATAGAGACTCACTTGGTAGGCCAGGATGGCCTGGAACTCAAGATTCTATTCCCTCAGCCTCCTGAATGCTGATTAGAAGTGTGTGCCACCATGACTTGCAAGTATAATATTTCTAGCTGCACTTAATGAACTTACTTTTCTTCATTGGCCTCTGAAGACATTCCATCCATTTTTGAAGAAAACTTTTCTGTAACAAATACACAATATTAGAAAAGGTGAGAAAGAAGGAATATATAATCTATGAAGAAATTAAGAACACAGTTGTGATTTTAGGGTTACCTTCTAAGAGAAGACCAAAAATAAGAAAGATAATAGCTAAAGTGTAAGCTCTAAGCCAGGAACTATTTAAAGGAATTCATTAAACTACTGTGTTAATACTCTTAGAAAATTTTCATATTCAAGATAAGAGCTGTGAATAGAATGATATGTACTTTACTGGGACAAATAAAATTTTGTGTACTTCATAAGAGCTTATGGACATTATAATTCAACCCTGAAATACAAGTTAGATATTTAAAATGGTAGATTTGTATCATACACATATTTATCTTTTAAAAACTGAATAAGTACTCAGTAAAAAAAGAGATAAAAATAGTGCAGCTAATTATGATTAAAATTCTAATCAATAAGAATTTGCCTTAAAAAGAACATGAAGAGGAATAACCTGAAATTTTTTTAACTAGTCTCAGCTCCTATGTACCCATAAGTTCTATAGATTTTCCCTTAATGTGTAAACTCTAGACCCACACTTCAGGATAAGAAAAAAATGTCACTGCAGATTAAAAGAAAAGTAACTAGAAGTTTTTATCTAACTGTTATTAGCTTTTTCACCAATAATAGTTAACAGTATTTTTATTTTATTTTATTTTATTTTATTTATTTATTTAGTCTTTTTGAGACAGGGTCTCACTATGCAATTCAGGCTGCCCTTGAGTTCACCTTGTAGCGTAGGCTGGCCTCGAACTTGGAAGGATCCTCCTGCCTCAGCCTTCTGAGTGCTGGGATTATAAATGCTGGGATTACAGGCGTGAGCCACCATGCCTGGCTTAACAGTATTTTTAAGAACCAATAACAAGGGCTAGGGATTTAGCTCAGCGGCACAGCACCTGCCAGCCGGGGGTGGGGGGGACCAATAACAAACATCAGCTTAATGGTTAAACTGAAAACTTTCCTTCTAAAATCAAGCAATACATATGACCCTCACTCATTCCATTAATTTTTATCTTGAGTACCACCCCTCAGTTCAGGTTGCCATGATCTCTTATAGAATACTGTAATATATACCCCCCTGGTATCCCTGTTTTCATTCTTATTCCTCTACAATCCTTTCTCTACACACCAGCTAGTTATCTTATTAAAGCATAAATGAAAGTTAAGACATTGCCTACTTAATCTTTCAAAGGTTTGCATCTTTATCAGGATCTACAAAGTTCTACAGAATCTGGTCCCTGCTTGTCTCTCAGACTTCATCTCTCACCACTGTTTTCCTCGTTAATTATGCTGGCTATACTAGCCTTTCAATTTCTGTGTACACAGAATTGGTATTCATAAACCAATACATTTATACATTTACATTTGCTATTCTCCCTTGGCAAGAAAGGCAAGCAAAGCACTCTTGGTAGCACTGCATATGTCTCCTCTGTAGCACTACCAGAACTATAAAGTTCTAGGGGCTGGGGATTTAGCTCAGTGGCAAAGCGCCTGCCTGGCAAGCACAAGGTCGTGAGTTCGATTCTTGCCACCAGCAGAAAAACAAACAAACAAACAAACACAAAAAATAAAATTGTGCCATATAAATGAATTATTTCTGCCATCTCCCCAAACTTTCCCCACTAATAAGTTATAGGAATAGAGCTGATATGTGTCATGTTCACTGTTATAGCCTAGCAGTACTGTACTTTGTAAACAGCAGAAGCTCAATAATATACCGATGGATGAGTAATTTAATAATTATTTTAAGTTACCTGGGCTGGGAATGTAGTTTAGTGGTAAAGCGTGTACTTGGTATACATAGAGCTCTGGGTTTGATTTCCAGAACCATAATTAAAAATAAAATAAAGTTGCCTTTATAATTATCAACTTGCTTTTTATTTTTGTACTGGGAATTGATTCCAGGGTTTTATGAATGTTAGGCAAACAGTCATCACTGAGCTACATCCCCAGACCTTTTAAAAAACATTTTAGGGCTGGGGATATAGCTCAGCGGTACAAGTGCAAGGTCCCAAGTTTGATTACCAGTACAAAAAAGAAAAATTTATTGGCCTGGGATATAGTGCAGCAGCACAAGCGCCTGCCTGGCAATTACAAGGTCCTGAGTTCGAATCTCACACTGCCTAGTAGCTGAGCTTTCAAGGTATGTACCACCAACCCCAGCCCAGTTTACATAATTTTGTCTCCTTTGCAAATACTTTCAAACTCAGTCCACATACTCAAAATCCACAGGAAAAAAATTACTATTACCTCAAGGTCACCTAAACATTGGAATAACTGCATCATTTCTGTCTTGCCTACAGACCAATTAGCACTTAAGTAACTGATGAGATTCAAAGCTTAAGTCACACTTTCTTAATATTTTACTTACTGCATAACTAAGTTCCATCTTCAACCAAAATAAGAAACCTCAGGGGCTGGGGATTTAGCTCAGTGGCATAGCGCCTGCCTGGCAAGTGCAAGGTTGTGAGATCAATCCCCGGTACCAGAAAAAAAACCAAAAACAAAACAAAAAAAAAAGAAACCTCACACTAATATGCTAAATCTCATTTATAAAACTCTGTCATGACTGAACTCTTGATTCCTGCCATACTAACTGATGATCGATTGACTCCAAAACCATGCACCTGGTATCTAGGAGTACTGTAGCATACTAGAGGTATTTGGATATTTTAAGTTTCTGAGACACACTGCCATTCTTTTCTCCCACTCCCAATCTCACCAGTACGAGGGCTTAACCTCAGGGTCACTCTAACACCAAGTTACATCCTCAGCCCTTTTCATTTTGAAATAGGATGTCATTAACTTTCCTGGGTTGTCACTGAATTTGCAATACTCTTGACTCAATTCCAGAGTAGATGGGATTATAGGTGCGTGCCACCATCCTACACATACAGCCATTCTTGACATTTGTCAGGCACTACTGCTCATACAATATTAGCCTTAATAACATATTGTGGAATTACATCATTGACAGTATAAATAAAAGCAAGTACTTTTTATCAAAGTAGTTTTGGAAATGAAAGTGGCATTGTACAATCTGATTTCAAGTTTTGAGAAGTTGTGCACTGTCTAAGAGTTAACACGTATTGAATTGTTGAGGATTATTTAAGAAAAAAGCAAAAACAGTCTTTCCCTTCAATTCACACATTTTAAGAAAATGGCTACTAAGTTGTTAGGCCATAAATATTCTATATTGTTTGGATCTACTTAATAAATGGAACTATTAGGCCTTTCTTTTAGCTTAATGGTGCCACCTGAGGGAAGAAAGTTTGAGAGCCACTAGTCTAAATAACCCAGAGGGCCAGGTGGTGCATAACTATATTCCCTGAGACTGAGGCAGGAGGATCACCATAAGTTTGAAGCCAGCCTGGGCTACATAGTGAAACCCTGTCTCAATAAGTAAATAAATAAATAAAAATAACCCAGAGGTCTGCAAACCACTAACACCGGGCCAAATCAACCCTGAGCTAAGGGCAGTTTTTACATTTTTAGTGGATTGTAGAAAACAAAGCAAATAAGAACAGAACAACATGCCAGTGACCATGTATCCTTCCAAGCCAGAAATACTTACTATCTGGTTCTTTGTCCTGAATTTACACTACCAATATCTATAAAGCAAATATTTTTGCAGTGTCCAATGATATAGACTCTGGGCCTGTGCTGTCCAATATAGCATTTACCTGTAATTAAAATGAAACACAATTTAAAATTCAGGTCGCAATAACTACATTTCAGGTACTCAATAGTCACATGTGGGTAACTGACACTGTGTTGGACTATGTGGATATAAAATATTACCATTATCACAGAAAGTTCTATTGGAGACCACTATCCTACTATCAATAGCTACAGTCAGCACCGTCTCGTTTCTTATTTACCATCAAATACATAATTAATTCCAACATTTCAAATACTTTTCCTCAATTTACATGTATTTGTCATCTTGTAAACATTTCCAGCTATGCACATGGTCAAGGAGAATTCTACTGCTTGAAACCTAATCTTTAATTTCCAAAGTCTTACAACATACTGACTCCCCATCCGTAAATCATCCCTCCATGTTCCACTTCAAAAGTGATCCCCTGAAGGCGACTTTATTCTCCATAGCCAAAAGCATGAAATCAGCTCTCCCTTCTCTGTGTTACCATTTAGCCTATTTTGTATTACAGTTACTTGCATATATTAACCATTTCCTTTTCTGGACTGAGAACACCTCTATTGCGGGGGGGGGGGGTGGACTCTGAAGGATTCACTCTGAGCCCTAGGTACAAGACAGTTCCGATTCCACTAAATGAAACTGACTTCAATCTTAATATCTAGAGTAAACCTTTGCTTTGGTCTTCATCCAACAGCTTTCATCTCTGATAACGCCTAATAAAGCTATCTTTAAAAAGAAACTATCTTTAAAATTCCAATCAACAATAATTTTTTTTTCCAATTCTAGTATTTAAATAAACAGCAAGAAAACAGGTTTTAACCTGACCCTGAATAATGAATGCAGGAAGATTTTTAAAAATTACTTTGTGGCACTTTTTAACGGTATACCGCGAACAACCAGAAAGTTGCGGCGCTGCTATGGCGCAGTCTGACCCGACGCTGTAAATAAACCATGGCGAGCCGAGAATTTAAACATCGCTCACCGCTGTCACTTCATTTACAGCCCAGAAAACTTCACGTCGGAAATACAAACGCCCCGAGCTCCCGGGGACAAGCCGCGGGGTGCGAAGAAAAGCCGGGAGCCTTGACAGAAGATGGCGCGGTGGCGCGACGGAGGGTGACCGACGGCCCAGGGCGCGAGGGAAGGCCGGCACAGCCCAGCGGAGGGTCGACGGCCGAGCCCGGCCCCGCGGCCGCCACAGCACCTTGGGCCTGGCGCTTTCGAAGGCCGCCTGGCTCACCGAGCCTTCCCCACCTCCCACAGAAGGACTTTCCGAGGGCTCAGACAAAACCCACGCCCGCCCAGAAGTCCAGAACGCAAGGCACCGCTCCTTACCCGCTGCAGCCCACCAGCTCGAATTGTTTCGGGGTCCGCGCGCTCCTCGGAAAAGACGTCACCTTCCCCACACCCAGTCAGCCTCAGTGAAGTATTCAAATCTAACCGCCCAGCTGGCACGCATGCGCACAGCCGCTCGACGCGGCGGCCCCGCCCCTTAGACGCCACAATGGCCCCGCCCCTCAGGTCCCTTGCCTTGAAGCTCTTTGCTAGCCTCTGTGCCAGCTCAATTTCCTTCAAGCTTATCTCATTTTCTATCCAATTTTCTTCATCCCTCCTAAATCAGACTTCCTCACATCATGGGAGCAGCCATCTTCTTTCAATTATTTGCTGTCGTGATCATACGAAGGTTTCCGTACAAAATGGCGACTTTCACAACATTGCGTCACATCCCACTAGTGTCACTCCCTATAGCTATCAGGAAGAGGAAGGCTTCGGGGACGAGGTGGCCGAGTGGTTAAGGCGATGGACTGCTAATCCATTGTGCTCTGCACGCGTGGGTTCGAATCCCATCCTCGTCGATTGCAACAATCTTTTTTGCCCCCAGGTTTATAACCAACGAATGTAAATTTATTTGGAGATCAGAAATAATTCAGTATTCGGTTTCATGTTCCGGTGCTGGTCTCACCAAATGTAAAATAGTCTAGCTCCCAGTTGAGAAGTTTCCATTATTACGGACCCTTGCCCTAGGCTTTTAATACGCGTCTTGATTATAAAACTCCAGGTTTCACTACGAAAGCTACGGAGAGTTCGGGATTTTCTTCCAGGCTACAGGTACTCAAGAAATGAATACGCTACGCAGCATTAAAAAGATGTTGACCTTGCTTCTCGGGAGACTGGAACAGGAAAATCTTAAGTTCGAGATCGGCCTGAGAAAGTTAGCAAGACTGTCTCAAAAATTAAAGGGCTAAGGATATAGTTCAGTGCGAAGATCCCTGGGTTCAATTCCCCAGTACCAAGGGGAGGGTGAGTTGAATGAATTGTAAGCCTTGGTACTATTTAAAAACCAGAGCCATCCCAGCACTCGGGAGACTGAGGCAGGAGGATAACCATAAGTAGGAGGCTACCTTGGGATACATGTGAGTTTAAGGCCAGCCTTAACTACACAGTGAGACCCTGTCTCAAAAAAAGAAAAAGAAAAAGAAAAAGAAACCAGAGATTGAAGATGACCAGAAACATGCCTCCTTCCCAGAGGTCTGCAAGGGGCGTTAAGTCCTCTCCTCGATTCCACCTGGGAAGGCGGAGCCGGAAAAGAGAAGATTCCCTCTTGCCAGTTTACTGAGGCAGAGTCATTCAACTCCCACTTTACTGCTTTATTTATCCAGCCCTTATCTACAGGCACCACAGGTATTCCATGAGTTACATCACTATAACCCACCACAATCCTGTGATTGTGGTAGATATTACTTCTCCACTCCACAGATGAAGACACTGAAAGATTAACTTGCCCAAGGTTGTACAATTCCTAAGTTGCAGAAAGGAGACTGGAGCTCAGATCCATCGGACTCTCGTGCTGCTGAACTGCCATCCGACATGGTCCCTCATCATTCACTTGCAGTGCTGGTTTATAGCCTCTGTCTCCCTTGAAGTGTCCTGCAGCACAGTCCTGCAAAACTCAGCACAAGACAGCTGCCTCTGCAAGGTTTGGGGAGGGTAAGAGGTGGCAGCGCTTGTCTGCTGACTCCACTGGGTCCCCTCTTAGATCCAGATCCCCTGGAAATGTTGATACTTTCATTGGCTGAGGACTTTTTAGGTCGCCTGTCTTCAGCCTGGCTCTCCAATTCATTCTGTTTGCTGCTGCTAGGAAGGGTTCACGTCCCACACATTCCTAAGGGGTCAGTGGGTAGAACAGTGGGGTTTTTGTTTTGATTCTGGAGACTGAACACAAGGCCTTGTACTGAAGGACAACGCAGTGCCCCGCCCCACATATGCACACACTGCTGCTTAAATTTTTTTAAATTTTGAGACAGGGTCTCACTAAGTTAAGTCATTAAGTTTCCCAGGAGGAGCTTAAACTTGTGATCCACTTTTTGTTATTGTTGTTACATTATGTACTTCAGGTTAGCCTTGAACTCACAGCAATCCTCTTGCCTCACCTTCCCAAATGCTGGGCTTACAGGCATGCACTATCGTGTCTGGCTAGTGGCTATTTGACTGAGAAAAAAGATTATACCCTGATTTTCATGCTCTCATTGAAAGTATTTCCTTCACTTTTTTTTAAAAAAGTATTTCCTTCATAAAGATAAGCGACAAACTACAGTAATTTTAACCTTACTTTGTCACCAATAAAAATCAGATATTTGTATATCACAGTACTATTACCATTTCATGATTTGAATGTGTTCCCCAAAGTTTGTGTGGTGGAAACCTGGTCCCCATACAGCAGTGTTAAGAGTTGGGACCTTGGAAGGTGAGGCAGCACCTTCATGAATGAATGAAATCCTCACTGTTACCAGATTGCCATAGGGTTGGTTCTGTCATAAAAAGTCACTTCTCTCTGGCAGGTGTGCTCTGTCTGGCCCTTCCACCATATTACTGCATATCAAGAAAAACCCTCAGCAGATTTCTCAGCGTCTAGAACTGGAACCAAATAAACCTCTATTCTTTATGAATTACCCAGTCTCACCCAGGTGTGGTGGTATACACCTGTGTTTCCAGCACTTAGAGGCTAAGGCAGGAGGATTAAAAGTCTGAGCCCCGCCTGGGTAACTTAGCGAGTTAGTGAGAACCTGTCTCAAAATTAAAAATTAAAAGAAGGGCTGGAGATATAGCTCTGTGCAAAACCCCTGAGGTCAAACTCCAGTACCATCACCACCATCAAAAATAAATTAATTAATTAAAAATTACCAAGTTTTAGGATTTTGGTTATAGTAACTGAAAACAGAGAAAGACAATACTCATCACTTCGAAACTATGGTAATTAGTAGACCTACTATTAGCTCTTGTGATGTTACGTGTTCATGAAGAAATACATAAATCACATTATTGTAATGCAAAATTTAAAAACATATTGATAGTTATATCGTGGTATACTCCATTGCTTTTGTATTTCAACATAGTTTTATGGATTTATAAGCAACCCTTTCCTGGAGATGTAGCTCAGGGATAGAGCGCTTGCCTACCATGTGCAACAACCTGGGCTCAACCCCCAGTACTGCAAAAACAAAGCAAAACAAAAACCAAACAACTTCCTGAGACAAGTTACATAGGCTTCACCAGACTGCCAAAGGGGTCTGGGTTACAGAAAAGATTAAGAGCCATTCTTATTTTATTATTATTATTCTAGGGGTTGAACCCAGGTCTTTATACTGAGATACATTTCCAACCTGCTCCCTTCAATTCTTTAAGTTTATTTATTTATTTATTTTTGACTGGGCTTTTTTTTGAGACAGGGTATCGCTGTGTAGTTCAGGCTGGCCTTGAACTCACTACAGAGCCCAGGCTGCCCATGAACTTGCAAAGATCCTCAGATTACAGGCACTTGCCACCATGCCCGTTCTTTGGTTGGTTGGTTGGTTGGCTGGTTTGAGACAGGGTCTCACTAAATTACTAAATCACTCAAGCTGGGCTCTAACTTGCAGTCTCCTACCTCAGCCTCCCACGGTGTGGGCCTACAGCAAGCACCACCACACAGGCAGAACCTTTTGAGATCACCTTGGGGACCCTAATCTCACCCTTCCCTGAAGGAGAACTGGTCTGTCTCCACTGCACCCCAAGATGCTGTCCCTACGCCCCAGCTGAGACAGGCCTCTGCCCTCTGCTGTCCAGCCTGTCTGTGGCTGGCTCCTGCTCATCCTCATCAGCAGCCCTCTCTCACCTAGCCTTGCAATCTACAGCTCCCTCCATCTCCCTCGCCTGTCTCTGTACCATCTCTTGCCTCTCTCTTGACTTGTACACCATGTAGATGCCATCTGAGTATTTCCCCAGCAGCCAGGCTGTATTGAAATTGCCCAGCAATCCCATAAGCTCTCTAGAGATCCGCAGGCCCATGCTACTTTCTGAGCTTTGCCAGCTTCTTGCAATGGTGACTTCCTTAGAAAACTTGGAAAGGACTATCAGTGTGTCCAGTTTCTATAAATAAAAGGCGTGTGGATTGTTTTCTTTAAAAGAAGTCTCAGCTGAGTGTGGTGGCACATGCCTGTAATGCCAGCACTCTGGGAGGCTGAGGCAGGAGGATAGCAAATTTGAGGCCAGCCTTGGCAATTTAGCAAGACCCTGTCTAAGAAAAAAAAAAAAAAAAAAAAGTAAGTGCTTGGCTACATACCTGTAATGCTAGCACTCAGGAGACTGACACAGGAAGATTGCTGCAAATTTGAGGCCAACCTGTGAGTTCAAGACCAGCCTGAACTACCTAGTGAGACCATGTCTCAAAAAAAAGATAAACAAAAAGTAGCCATGTAGCTCAGTGTAAACTGGGTTAAATCACCAGTGCCCAAAAGCAAAATAAAACAAACAAAACACACACCAAAAAAAACCTTTAGCTGCACAAATTGTGAAAATACAATGTACCACTCAGGAAGCTGAGGTAGGAAGATAGAAGTTTAAAGCCTGCCTGGACTACATAGTATGACCCTGTCACATAAATAAAGAAAAAGTTTGTTAAGTGGAAGCTCAATTAACAAATTCCAATTCCAATCCCTCTGTCCTTTACTTCTTTAGAGTTTAGCTGTTTACCTGTTTTTTCTTTCCTACAAAAGTACTTTGACTTGCTACATTGTATTAGTTTATGTATTTCTGATAATCTCCCGAGCTATGCTTATTTTCCTTTTTTCTAAGAGAGAATAAAGAGCCAAGAATATGCCAAATTATTTTAAAATCCAGAAAGACAAATATCTGAATTAATAATGGCAAACAATAGAATACTCTAGGCTGATTAAAAAGAGCTAGGGGCGCCATCTACTGGAGAAGCTGCAGCGGCAGGACTTGGACAAGATTGTTCTACAGGAACGCTTGAACCTTTGGGAGAGACCATTACCCCTCAAAATTCATCAATAAACAGTGCAGAGAAACCATTCTCCACCAATACCAAGGTTCTTCCTGAACTATTGCAGGACCGCTCAATCTCGGGGACCATGAGAAATGACCGTGAACAGTTGTATCACCAAGATATTCTCTCTCTGTCTCTTCCTCTCTCCCTCTCTCCCTCCTTCTCCTTACCCTCCATCCTTCCTTCCCCCTTTCGGTACTGGGGATTGAACCCAGGATCTTTGCATTGAGCTACATGCTCCAGCCCCCTCCCCTTTTAAATATGAGACAAGATCTCACTAAATTATCTAAGGTGGGCTTGAATTTGTGATCCTCCTGGTTCTGGCTCCCAGAGCACTGGGATTACAGGCACGGGCCACCATGCCCAATTATTCCAGCTTTCTCACTTACTACTTGCATGTGGGGAAATGGGTCTCCTTTTTCTCTGGGCCTAGCTTTAGGGAGACTCATTCTCTGTTGGCAATGAGATTTTTCTGGGGAAAATATGCAGTGTTTATTTGGTGATAGTCCACAGCCCAGGCCAAGTTAGTGTCACCAACACTTACAAGACACAGCTCTGAAGGAAGAATTTGAAATCTTGGACTCCAGGCTCCAACATTTGGAGAGATTGGTTTTAAAAGGCAGGTAAGAATAAACGCACGGCTGTGTGTGGTGGCGCATGCCTGTAATCCCAGCACTCAGGAGGCTGATGCAGGAGGATCACCACGAGTTCAAGGCCAGCTTGGACTACATAAGTGAGTTCAAGGCCAGCCTACACTACAGAGTGAGACCCTGTCTCAAAAACAAAAACAAAAACAAAAAAACAGAAGCAAGTTCAGTGTGCTCCTCACCATCCTGAGGTGTGGTCCTACTGAAGAATCGTCTGGAAAAACAGCCATGACCAGAACAAAAAAGATTCAAGTGTCCAGCATTCTTCTTCGAGTCTGCAGCACCAACCCAAGACATTTTTCTTTGCTCAGGTCAGGTTTAAGCTGTCATGTGAAAACATCTACCTCCCTATAACAGCTTCTGGGGATGGCTACTGGGCTGAAAACTAAATAATGTTTTCATCCTGAAGATTCGTAGAACAAAAGCTGAATTGTGTTTATAGTCCTGTCTTAGGAAGGCCAAGATGAATACATAAATGCCGACAGACTTGGGGAAGTGGAGTAACACCGGACAGTGTGTCCCGTGCTGAGTTAGAGATGGAGTTAGTGGACATGGTCAGTTCCACTTTCCTTCTCCTTACATCGGGAAGATGGTCTCATTCTCCAGTTGAAATCTCCGGAATGTTAGGTGGGGTGGCACAGCCTGTAATCTCAGCTTTTCAGAAAGCTGAGGCAGGAGGATAGCAAGTACGAGGCCATCCTGGGCAATTTAAGATCCTATCTCAAGGGCCAGGGATATAGCTCAGGGGTATAGTGCCTGCCTGGCAAGGTCCTAAGTTTGATTCTCAGTACCAAACAAACGAAAAATCCTATCTCAGTGGTGGAATGTTTGCCTAGCATGCACAAGGCCCTGGATTCAATCCCTATTATCACTAATAATAATAAAAAATTTAAATCTCCAGCATAAAGTAAAAGTGGGTCAAATGTAACTCCAAGAGGTAAAGTTAATGATGAACAGGTTTATAAAGACCTAAGGCTGTGACCAACCAGTTTCCATGAAGTTAGAAACAAAAATATTCTTCCTTTGACTATGATACCATGGAATACTGAATTTTTGTGTTTCTTTTTGAGGGAAAGAAGGTCTTTGAACAGAAGGTCTTTGGTTTTTTTTTTTTTTTTTTTTTTTTTTTTTGAGATAGGGTCTCACTATACAGTTCAGACTGGCCTTGAGCTCACTTTGTAGCCCAGTCTCAAACTCGAAACGATTCTCCTGCCTCAGCCTCCCGAGTGCTGGGATTACAGGTGTGTACCACCATGCCTGGCCAACAGAAAGTCTTTGACTCTGAGAACTTTTTTTTTCTCTCTGCTTTGTCAGAGATTCTGACTTTCTTAAATATTTTTATCTGAATATCTTGATTTATGTTTATAAACTCTAGGTCAATTTCCTTCAGTAAATTCTATAATGGCAATGAAAGCATTGGTTTTTTTTTTTTTACTTTTTCAAATTAGATTTTATTGGTATGTTTTAGATATACATAATGGGGGCTGGGGATTGAGCTCAGCAGCACAGTGCCTGCCTGGCAAGTGCAAGGTCGTGAGTTCGATTCCAGTACCGGAAAAAAAAAAAAAAGAGTATCGTCGTCGTCGTAGATATACATAATGATCACATTCATCAGAGCAATCCAGGCATGGTGGTGCGTGCCTGTAATCCCAGCACTTGGGAGACTGAGGCAGGAGGACTGTTGTGAGTTTGAGACCAGCCTGCGCTACAAAGTGAGTTTGAGGTCAACCTGAACTGCACAGTGAACCCTGTCTCAAAATGCCAAAAAAAAAAAAAAAAAAAAAATTCATCATAGAGAATTTGTACCTGTACATGATATAGCTCAGTTTTTCCCCATTCCCCTCCCCTCCCTACAACCCCTCCTCCTCTCCACATTTACGAAGCTTTGTTTCCATGTTTTCCTTCTTTTCTCTCTTCTTTTACTTTCTCCCCTCCCCTCTCTTTCGTTCTCCCCATTTGAACATTTTCCTGCTATTTCACAATACCTATTATACATTTTGGTCCTTATTACACTTTCGGTGTCTCACACCAGAGAAGCAATGTGGTATTTACACGTGTGTCCGATTTATTTAAGAGTTTGATCTCAAGGTGCATCCATTTTCCTAGAAATATCTTGATCTCCTCCTTCTTTATGGCAGAGTAGTACTCCTTTATGTAAAACAACCCACATCTTCTTTATCCACCCACCAGCTGATGGGCATTTGGGTTGTTTCCAAGATTTGACTATTACAAACTCTGCTGCTATAAACATAGATGTGCATATGTCGCTGTAGGATGATGCTTTTAATTCTTTTGGGAAGATACCCAGGAGGGGAATGGTTGGTCAGATGAAACCTCTAGTCCTAGTTTTTTGAGAAATCTCCACACTGATTTCCACAGTGGTTGCACCAGCTTACACCCCCAACAGTGGAAAAGGGTTCCTGTTTCCCCACAGCCCCGCCAGCATTTGTTATTGGTTGATTTCTTTATGATAGCTGTTCTTACTGGAGTAAGATGGAATCTCAGTGTTGTTTTAATTTGCATCTCTTGAATGACCAGTTGATGTTAAACATTTTTTCATATTTTTATTTGCTGCTCACATTTCTTCATGAGAAGTGTATATTCATCTCAGATGCCCACTTTTGGACTGGGTCTTTAAACTTGGAGGTCTGATTTTTTTTAGTTCTTTTTGTGTTCTGACCATAATCCTTTGTCTGAGGAAGAGCTGGCAAACATTTTTCCCACATTGTGGGTTGTTTCTTCACTCTGTTGGTGGTTTCTCTTGCTGTGCAAAAGCTTTTTAATAAGATGAGACTATTTCTCAAAATGTTTTTCCACTAGAGAAATATATTCATTAAATATGGGAGTGTGGGTGAGTCTATTTTCCTCTGTGTTTTCACAGTCTTTGTAGTACTTGTTTATGGAATCTTTCTGCAAGTGTGGGACTCATCACCCATGATAATGTCCTCTTAATACCCAACCACAGCATCGAGTTCTGCAGCAGAGGCAGACAGCGCCATGTTCTCTAGGGCACCTGTGCCAGCCTGGACCCTGCTTGGCAGAACCCATATCTGTGTGATGGGTGCACAGTGCCTCCGCGTAAGGCCCAGTCTCACATGGACCAGGCCTCCTGCCTGGAAACCTTTTGAAGAAATACTGTCCAAGGGAACTTTCTGCAGAAATGGGAATGTTTTTTTACCTGTGTTGTCCATACATGGTAGCTACTAAACCAGCTTTAAACACTGGAAATACAGCTGATGCAACAGAACTACATTTCAAATTCTATTTACTTTTAATAAGTTTATTTATTTATTTATTTATTGTCTTTTTGAGGCAGGGTCACACTATGCAATGGGCAAATACTAATGTTTCTATTCAGAATCATAGAAGGAACCAGGTGTGGACACAGCCTCTACGCAATTCAGGCTGGCCTTGAACTCACTTTATAGCTCAGGCTGGCCTGGAACTTGCAGCAATCCTCCTGCCTCGGCCTCCCAAGTGCTAGGATTATAAGTGCGTACTACCACACCTCGCTTATTTTTAATAAGTTTAAAATAGCCAGATATGACTAGTTTTGGACAAGGCAGCTTTAAAGGATGGGCTGAAATATACAGACTCTTTTCTTCAGAAAAATATATATGGAAGGGGCTGGGGATTTAGCTCAGCGGCAAAGCGCCTGCCTGGCAAGCGCAAGGTCGTGAGTTCGGTTCCCGATACCGGAGAAAAACAAAAACAACAACAACAACAATATATATATATATGGAAACAAATTTTTGCATACAAGTTCAAACCCATTTGTCTTAGTTACCCTTCTTGTTGCTGAGGCAATATACCCAAAACCCAAAGTTAACAGAAGAAAGGTTTATTTAGCTCAGTTTGTAGAGGTTTCAGACCAAGGCAGGGTGGTGTAGTACAAAGGCATTGCAGAGGAGAAACAGTTCATGGTGGGCAGAAGGTAGCAGAGCAAGGAAGGGACCTCAGCAGCTTCTTTCTGCTGCTGGAATTAGGGCCATGCCAAACCAATCAGCAGACTGATTTAGTAATCATACACCCTCGACTCCAGCATCACACACTTAGGTGCAGCCACCTCTAAAAGAGCCCCACCTATGATGGCATGAGACTCTGAGAGCACATCTAGACACAAACCATAACACCATTCATGTGTCCTTAGATCAAGAGCCCCTAAAACAGACAAAAATGTTGTGACTAGGACAAAGAGGACCAGAGAGTGTGATATGCAGAAGAGAGGAGCTAAGACAAAATGGGCAAATGCTAATGTTCTCATTCAGAATCCCAGAAAGAACCAGGTGTGGACATAGCCTCTTCCTCCCCTCTAACATACACAGTGTGGAACTGCTGATGAGCTTTCCCACATTGTGCCATTTCTTCTGTAAGAGCATGGACATCTTCTTTCACTTTTATTTGCATTTATTTCATGCTTAATGTATTTTCAAGAATTCACTGTCCCCACTGAAATTTCTTTCAGAATAGCTTTTTCTGTGCAGTCTGATCTTCTGGTTTAGGAACAACTTGTTCCTTTTCAGTAAGAATCATTCTGATGTGATAGGGGAAGCTCATGCATGGGTTAATCCAACCATGAGCTCTAGAGGTCCTGCAGCACATCCTGGGTGCTTTGGTCACTGGGTTGGGACATTTCTTATTCACCATCATAGATCTAAAGCCTACCCAGCACATAGTTAGCACTCAAATTCCTGCTGAATGAATGAACTTTAGTGAACATCTCATTTTTTTCTTTCATTTCATACCTATTAGGCTGACCATTATCAAGAACCAGAAAGTTGACTTAGGATATAGCTTGGTGGTAGGGTATTTCCCTAGCATGGGTAAGCCTTCAGTTTAATTTCTAGCATTGCCAGAAAGAAAGAAAGAAAGAAAGAAAGCGAACAAGTAAACACTGGAGAGGATGTGGAGAAGTTAGAACCCTTATGTAGTGTTAGGTGTGTAAAGTGGTGCAACTGGTATGAAAAACAATATGGAAATTATCTAAAGATTCTTTTTCTTTCTTTTTTTTTTCTTTCTGGTACTGGAAATCGAACTCACGACCTTGCGCTTGCCAGGCAGGTGCTGTGCTGCTGAGCTAAATCCCCAGCCCCCTATCTGAAGATTCTTTAAAAAATGTTTAAAATAGAATTACCAAATGATCTAACAATTCCATTTCTGGAATTTTCTGCCTTTCTATAAGATCTTTTCAGTTTACTTTTTAAAAAAATTTTTATTTACTTATTTAGTCTTTTTGAGACTATGCAGTTCAGGCTGGCCTTGAGCTCACTTTGTAGCCCAGGCTGGTCTCGAACTCGCAACAAGCCTCCTGCCTCAGCCTCCTGAGTGCTGGGATTATAGGTGTGCACTACCATGCCCAGCCTACTTATTTTTTTAATTAAATTTTTTAAAATTTTTGAGACAGAGTCTCACTGTGCAGTTTAGGCTAGCCTTGAACTCACTATGTGGCACAGACTGGCCTCAAACTTGAGGTGATCCTCCTGCCTCAGCCTCCCAAATGGTGGGATTACAGGTGTGGGCCACCATGCTCAGTTGTTTATTGATAGTATACTTTGGCTCACTGAAGTTTTAATTTTGATGAAATCTTATTTATTTACATTTACTTTGTTGGACCTGGGGATTTAGCTCAGCAGCACAGTGCCTGCCTGGCAAGAGCAAGGTCGTGAGTTCAATTCCTGGTACCGGAAGAAAAACAAGACAAAACAAAAAAAACCCAAACAAACAAACAAAAAATACATTTACTTTGCTGATTGTATTCTTGGTGTTACATAGCTAAGAATCCATCGTCAAATCCAAATTCATACTTAGTTCTCTATTTTAAGAACTTATCATTTAGCTCTTCTGGCCTTTGATTCATTTTCAGTTGATTTTTACATGTGATGTGAGGTAGGAGCTCCACTTCATTGTTTACTATATGGATATCTATTGTCCTAGCACAGCATGTTATACAGACTATGCTTTTGCTATTGGCTGTAAATGTGTGGCCCAGGGACAGGTGGGGCTGTGGTGCTGATGCTGTCCCACTGCTCAGCCTCCTCCTGGTCTTCACCAGCCACACCTTTGCTTTATACCTGCTGTCCACGTTGCTGACCCCGAGGATTGAGACCTGGGCCCATGGAGGAACCTGAAGGCATGTCACTGTGGTTCACTTTCGACATGGCAGCGCTGCAAGAGCTCCCCGAGGTCCTTTGACAGATCCGTGCTCCTGCCCTTCTGCAGCACTTACCTCTATAAATGGGGCTTTGCTGTCCCTGGCTCCAGCTTCCTGAATGTTTGGGCCATGGCTGGGGCTTCTGCTGACCTTGGTGGGTGCCTTGGGTTGCTACCTGCTGTTCAGTGTTTTTTGCAAACAGCTGGTGGTCTCCTACTTTCCTGATAAAGTAGCCCTGCTGCAGAGGAAGGTTTGATTCCATAGGATTTCATCTGTATGTGGACAGGCTCCATCCTGTCAACCCCCACTTCTCTGGCTGCTCTCTTCTTCTGAGAAGCAGTCGCTAAGCTCTTGGCCATTACTCTGGTGGCCTTACTCCCCGGAACCCTCATTTAAAAATTCAGCCAGAAGCACCTGCAGTTGAATAAGAAAGGCAACGCTAATCATATAAATAGTAGGAAAGACAGGTGACTTGGATTTTACATTTGCCTCATTCCTGAAGTCTGTTGCTGATTTGCAGGTCTGGTTTAAAGACCCTAATTGTTCTTGGACACCATTCATCTCTGCGCAGTGTCTGCTCTAGAAAGTGAATTGTCCTGGGCCTCATTCCAGGACACTGAACCACAAAGAGCTCAGGATGGTCTGTTGGGGTTGCCTCTTGCCTGTTCCCGGCTGCCTTGGGAAAAGATGGTTGTCCTTGTCCTTGCCTCTGGCAAAGTGATAGACTGTGTGACAGGTGTTCTGTTAATTCCCATGGAAGTTACTAGTGTCAGTGTTTTGAACCCACACCTCTGACATGGCTCATCTTCTGTTAGTCTCTTGGACAGTATTTATTCTGTACTTTTTTTTCCCGATGATCTACCTTTTCCATCAGCCAAGGGAATCAAGTTGAACTTCCACATATGGCTCAAATGCAGTGATTTTTGTTTGCTCTTATGCTCAAACACCTGATGTCCATGTATGCCAAATTTCCTCCTGGCTATCGGTCCTGACAAACTGATTGCAAAGAGACTATTAAACAGTAATGGAATAAACTCTGTATCTTATGGTTATGTTCTGGACAGGGCAGGGCCCTTGACTCATGTGAGTCAAATGACCATCTGTACATTTTCTGGTGTTCTTTCTGTGTGGGAGTCCTTCTACCTCCTTCTGCTATGAGAGTGATTCCATATACTAGGTTACCAGACAGTGTCCCCTGTAATTGTCTTTCATTGTCATTTGCTGAGAATAACTGAGGAATGATTGTATCTTTTTTAATTCAAAGAGGAAGAGTTGGTCTGATTACTTGGTTGTGTTGTAATTATCTAAAGCTGTCGTTGCTTCCTCTAGCTGCAGTGTTCGTTTGACCTGGATTGGCTCATTGTCTGTAAGGACAGATGGACCTTGGCACCTGAACTGACCAGCTTTGTGATTTCATCACCTCACTGCACTTACCACAACTGTTAACCTTGGGCATCATCTTCGGGGCGTGGAGAAGCTGCAATCCCTTGTGCACTGCTCGTAGGGATGTTCAGTCACTGTGGAACACAGTTTGGTGGTTCCTCAAAAATTAAACACAGACTTACCATCTAACCCAGCAAATCCACTCTTGGATTTCAAAAGAACTGAAAACATGTATTCAAACAAAAAACTTGTAAAGCACAAATATTCATAGCAGCACTATTCGCAATAGCCAAAAGGTAGAAACAGTGTAATTATTCATCAACTGACAAATGAATACACAAAATGTGGTATACCCATGCAGTGGAATACTGCCATAAAAAATGAAGTACATACTGATGCAAGCTATAAATTAGATGACTCTTGTAAACATTATGCTAAGTGAAAGACACAAAAGGTCACACAGTATATGATTCCACCTATACAAACAGACAAATCCATTAAGGCAGATGTTAATAAATGGTTACCCGGGCTGGTGGTGGGGATGACAGGAAATGCTTAATAGGTACAGATTTCTTTTTAGGGTAAGAAATGTGTTTTGGAATTATATGAGGTGATGGTTGCACAGCACTGTGAATATACTAAATGTCACTAAACTATACATCTTAAGGTGGTTCATTGTGTGAATTTTACTTCAATTTGAAAAAGAAAAGAAACAAACAGTAAGAAAGCCAGATACACAAGGTATTAGAAAAGGGGATATATTTACAAAGCCAAAATAACCCTGACTCCAGCTGGAGGAGGAAGGAAGGAGGTAGCAAGTACGAACAGGTCCCTTTAGAGCCCACCCCCACTCCTGGAGAAACCCTGAGTACCCGGCCCTGGGGAAGTCCCTGCCTCATCCCTGTCCCCCACATCCAAGAAGCTCTCAGTCCCCTTGCCAGTCATCCTGAGCCCAGGCAGGCATGGGTGAAACATACTCAAAGTCTGGCCCTTTATAGCAGAGGGCATGCAGGAACATTACAAGGTCTTGGGGCAAGGGGTCCTGTCGCACCAGTCGACACTCTGTACAGAGAGGGTCTGTCTCTTGATCTGTAACGTCTGTTTCAGCTGCCTTCTCTGATGCCAAGGCCATCGTGCCCAGATCCTGAGGGGCTGCCTCAACTACTCCATCTGTCTTCTGAGCAGTGGTAGTCAACTCCTCCAGGCTGTCCTTGGCCAGCTGTGAGGAGGAAGCTGTAGAGTCTGGGAGTCCTGGGGCCAGGTCACTCTCACAGAGGTCCAGCACGTCCAGGCTCTGTTTGGCCTGGTGCTCTGCCACCAGGTCCCGGAGCAACTCCTCATCTGTCTTGGGAATGTGGCCACCTCGGCCTCGGGAAGGGCCCCAGGCGACTGAATTGTAGATGGGGTCATTGAGAATGGGGTGGCCCAGGAACTGCAGGTGGACTCGAATCTGGTGGGTCCGGCCTGTGAGAGGCCGGCATCGTACCACGCTGGAATGGCCATTGTAGCTCAGTCTCTGGAACAGGGTCTCACAAGGCTTGCCCTGGGGATCCACACGGCACACTCCTACCTTGTAAGATACCACTAGGATGGGTTCCTTGCAGGTCACCTCCTCGGCGGGGAACTCCCCTTCTACTCGGCACACGTACTCCTTCTCCAGCTACACAGGAGGAAGAGGGAGAAAGTCAGCACAAAGCCTAAGCTCAAGGAGTTGACACCTTCTGCAGAGTGGTAAGGAATGCACCAGTTAGATCAAACAGGGTTCAAAGCCCAGCTCCACCACTTGTGAGTTTAGTAATCCTGAACATTTTACTTACTTCTTTAAATCCCATTAACTCATTTAGAAAATGTGAGTTTAAAAAAACATTTACCTGGCAGGGCTGAAATAATCGTTCAGTAAACTAGGCTCTAATGTGCTTGGTACTAAGCCTGCAGGAGACAGCCCAGCTCACCTGCCGGTCCCGAACTTGCTCATGAATCCTCTCTGAGACAGCAGCTGTCTTGGCGAACATGAGCACCCCTGAGGTTAGGCGGTCAAGCCGATGCAATGGGTGTAGCTCCTTCAATTGGTGTTCCTTGCCCAGGATGAAGATGACTGTGTTGTGTCGAAAGCGACCACAGGGGTGGACAGGAATGGAGGAAGGCTTGTCCACAACCACCACATCTTCGTTCTCAGCTAGCAGGCGAACAGGCTCTGCTGTGACTGGTGGCTCATGCCTGTGCACCGTGTTCCTCAAGAAGTCATTGTCCTGCCAAAAACACAGGTAACCCATCAGCCTGGACACCAGCAGTCTACAACCAGTCAGTCGCACCCACCTCCTATTCCTTACTGACATGGAAGAATGGTCACAATACAGGCGTAAGCAGAGAAAGCAGTGTTGCATCCTATGATCTCATGGTGTGAAAATACAAACACAAAGGTTAATGATTATATCCCTGGGTGATGAGATTGTGGATGTTTTTTGGTTTTGCCTATTGGTATATATTCTACAATCAAGTTGGGTTTTTTTTGTTTTTAGACAGTGTCTCACTATATAGCTCAGATTGGTCCTGAACTCAATACATAGTGCAGGCTGGCCTCAAATTTAAGGCAATCCTCCTGCCTGTGCCACCACACCTGGCTTTTGGGGCTTTGAGACTGGGTCTCCCTATGTAGTTTAGGTTGGCCTCGAACTCACAGTGATCCTCCTGCTTCAGCCTCCTGAGGACTGGGATTACAGGACTGGGATTACATCATCATGCCCCGCAGTAAATGTCTTTTAAATAGAGGAAAAAGCTTCATAAGTCATTGCTTATGACCTTGGAAAAACACTATCCTGCTAAATTCAGAAATCTGGACTCCATACATAGATTTGCCACGGCTGACGACATGCTCTTGGGCAAGTCACTGAACTACCCTGAGCCTCAGTTTCCTCATCTGTAAAATGGGAGAACTGGACCGCACCCGTGGTTTGACAGTTGGGACGGGAGAGGGGATCTCCAAGTGCTGACACTGCTTTGCCTCTCCTCACAACCACGGTGAGCCAGTGTTACTCACAAGGGTGTCCCCAGAACTTCACCTTGAGCAGGACGCTGAGGTCATGCACTGGCTGCTCGTTGAGGTGCAGGCGGCCGGCCCGGACTGCTGCCTCGTAGTAGGCCAGCGGCTGGGCTCGGAACTCGGTGCTGAAGACGTGCAGCAAGCTGTGGCCCACCCAGCGGCCTTTGCAGTAGGTCCGAAAGTCGAAGTAATAGGGTCGCACCTTGCGCAGGCCGCCCTCGAAGTAGTAACTGGTCTCGGCGAAGTGCTCGTCACCAAAGCTGACCCCAGTTCGCCGCTTCTTCGGGGGCGGCACGACGCGCTCTCCAGCAGCGCCCCGCCGCTTCTTCCGCTTGCCTGCGTCGGCGGTTGGAGCGGAGGTTTGCTCCCCGCTCCCGGGAGTCGGCTCGGCTACAGGGCCCGCTGGCTCTGGGGGCCCCAGGAGCGGCTCGCCCCTAGCGTCACTACCACCGTCTCCGTTTTGCTGAGCTGGAGCCCTCAGTCCGCCCGCTGCCCCGACTCCCGTGGACAGTGTTTCTGCCATCCGGCCCCTACAACCACCCCAGGTCCTGGCACAGCAGAGCGGTAGGGAGTCAAAGCACCACAGCACAAGACGCCCCAGCCACCAGCGATTACCCAGACGCATAGCCCCGCAGCCACCACGCAGCGTCGCGGTTTGATGGCGTCACTCAGCATCAGCCAATCAATGAGGCTAGGTGCCCGGGCCGGGTCTGAGCGTGCGCGAAATTAGGAGGTTTGGTGTCGGAATGTCTTATCGTAAGTGCATCTTCCTACCCCGGAGACCTCACGTTATTTCATAAAGGAAATCTTTGGGGTTGTATTGCGGAGAAGTCATGGCAGGAGTAGATCGGGTACATTCGATGGCATTTCTCTTAAATGTGATGAAATAAGGCCGGGCGTGGCGGAGCACGCCTGTAATCCCAGCACTCGGGAGGCTGAGGCAGGAGGATTGTTGCGAGTTCGAGACCAGCCTGGGCTACAAAGTGACCTCAAGGCCAG
>NW_004955416.1:7479421-7481794 GCF_000276665.1 Chinchilla lanigera | reverse complement strand
AAAAAAAAAAAAAAAAAAAAAAAAAAAAAAGTGATGAAATATACAGTACTCAAAAGTTCCTTAGGTCTAGAAACTCCTGAAAGGATCTTTATTTAAAACAAAAGACAATTTTTTTTGTGTGTGTGTGCTGTGAATCAGGTCTCCTTATGTAGTTGAGACTGACCTTAAATTCACTATGTAACCAGGCTGGCCTCGAGCTTGGCGGCGATCCTCCTGACTCAGCGTGTGCCACCGCACCTGCACCCCCGCAAAAAGAAACTAGAATGAAACTTGCTAAACGTTGTGAGTATACTAAAAACCATCTATTGTATATTTTTAAAGAGTGTCTAGAGAAAAAGTGAAAAAATAAAGTGTCTATTCTGGTATGTGATATATATAAAATAGTATTATAGTATGTGATATATTTTAGTAAAACTGTGGTACTGCCGGGCATGGAGGCACACGCCTGTAATCCCAGCCCTCGGGAGGCTAAGGCAGGAGGAGTGCTACGAGTTTGAGGCCAGCCTGAGCTACAAAGTGAGCTCAAGGCCAGCCTGAACTGCATAGGAGTCTCAAAAAGACACAAATTTAAAAAAAAAGATAACAGTTGTAGTTTTTTGCATGCATATGCATGCACACACAGAGGCAACAGAGGCAATCTACGTCTGTCCTTCCTTCAAACAGCATATTAGAGGTTTCCCATTGCCTCCCATTGCTCCCACCCTAATGCACATGCACACTAAAGCTGCAAGTGGATCAGAAGATGTATTGCCAGGATTCTTAAATGCAAAATGCTGAAACAAACACTGGCTAACTTCCTCAGAGAAGGAATTATTGAAAATATACTGGTGCCTTGTAGATTTTGCAGTAAGCTGGAGAATGGGCTCAGCAAAAGGACTGAGAGAGGAGAAGCAAAGAACCAGCCCTCCATTGCTAGAGAAGAAACTGAGTTTGAAGTCACTTTTTAAAAATGCATTATTTTGAAGTCACTTTTGTTCTGACCACAACATAAGTCTCCTTTTATCTGACCAAGTTTCAGAGAGCCACTGATCTTGTTGCCACCAGGTCCCAGCTCCTGTCAGTAAGTTCCCAATAAACTGCACTCCGTGCAATCCTAGATCTGCCTCCTTCTTTCTTTGATCCCACAGCACTTTGGGGCCAGTCCTCATTCCCCGGGACCAGGTTGTGTTGGAACAGAGCTGGGAGAATTAAATAAGGTAACTCAAGTGAAACATTTAAATAGTGTTTGGTGAAATTATAGAGATAGGAAATAAATCAAAATCTTGTTGGTCCCCAGATACTTTGTATTGGCAGAACTCACAGAGAAAAAGCAATGGTTAAGAAAAAAGAAAAGGAAGTAAAGTGAAAATGTTCTTCAGATATCTGAGCAGAGGAGGAAGGGCAACTATAACTAGATGTGTAACTCAGATACTGGGTACTGGGTCTTTTTCTAGAAATAGACGTTGCCAAACTCTTATCTATTGTTTTCTCCTGTTGTTGTCGTTGTTTTTTGTTTACTTGTTTTGAGACAGGGTCTCACTACATAGTTAAAGCTGGACTTGAACTCACTATGTAACCCAGGCTGGCCTCAAACTTGTGCCAATCCTCCTGTCTCAGCCTCCTGAGTGCTGGGATTACAGGTGTATGCCACTACTCCCGAATTCTCCTTTGTTTTCTAACCTCCTTGCTTTTCACTTTGTTTGCTTGTATAGACTCTCTAAGAATGATTGTGTCACAGAGTACTTTGTGGTAGTACTTTCACATGGTCATAGTTGTCACTACCGTAGCTCCATTGATTATTGAACACATCTAAAGCCAAGGCCCTCAGCTAAGTTTCTCTTACTGATGTTGGGCTGAGGTCTTTTGTCACGTTTCTTTGGGAGACAGTAACGTCCTGGAAACTGGGGACTAGGAAGGTTGTAACTAAGTGAACCTGCTGATATCCCCTGAAGGCTATCAAAGGTCATCTTTACAAGGCACTTTGACTCACACTTTTTCCTATGTACTCTGACTACACCTCTGTCATGGCCTCTGTAGCTGTTGGCTGTTATCTGTACCCCTCTCTGCCTCCCTGCACACCTGCTCCTCGCAGACTAGCTGTAAGCAACTTTGGGACACATTCCAGGCCTAACGCAGTGCCCACAACACAGCAGCAGCTTAGTTATCTGCTGACTGGATAAGCGAAAGCCTCATAATTCGGTGAGTGGGGCATGCGTCTCCTGTGACAGTAAGATAAGAAGCCAGTAAAGCGCTCTAATTTGAGTAGCAAAGGTGTGAAGCAAACATCTGCCCAGAGAATTGCCTGAGAGGTGAACCTACTCAGGGGACCAAGAAAAGTCAAAAGTCTGAAAATTTGGGCTTTCCCATTAGAGCAGGGAGAGGATGAGCAGAAAG
>NW_004955416.1:7453552-7479302 GCF_000276665.1 Chinchilla lanigera | reverse complement strand
GGGGGGGGGGGGAGCCATCGTTTCCCGGCAACCATAGCCTCGCTTTCCCCTCCCCGCTAGACCAATGTATTTACGTTACGTAGCTGGACCGGACGATAACTGGAGGATTTCTGGGCCACGTCACTTGAGGCTCCGCCCCTGGGTGCTGCTTCCTGGCTGGGCGCTTCGGACCTGAGCAGTGCGTTTGCGGGGTGCTGTGCAGGCGTTTGTGGTAGGTGAGGGTCCGGGGCGCTCAGGTCCCCTGCTCTGGCCTGACTCCTAATACTACAGAGGGTACTAAGGACCCGGTTCGTACGCCCCAGGCAGCCCCTGGGACCGAAGCGACTGAGGCCTGGGTTCTGGACTCGGTTTTCTGAGACGTTGCGGGCGCCCTGAGGGCGGGGGCACGCGGGCTGGCGGGAGTTTTGGTTCGGGTGTTTTCGAGGATTGAAGTTTGAGGCTTTGTCGTACATCCAGGGCCATAGTGACATATGTGTCCCCTTTACTTTTGGCCTTTGCGCTGTCTGGGCTCTCTTGAAATGTTTCAAGCCTTTTCAGTGGGCAGCCTTCCTGGTCTCTTGGACTCAATACTGACAGAATCTTTTCACCAAGCAATACGTCTTATCTTCAGGTATGAGACTGGAAGACCATTAGTCTGCTCTACCAAAAACAAAATTTAATTGGCTGGCTAGAGGAGCTGCATTTTGGACATCTTTGGAGAAAAGTGTCCCTGGTTGTTCACACTGGAAGCATCCTAGAAATTCTTCTCTGTGTGTATGTGTTAGTATGTTAAAATATATGTAATGTAAAGCTTTTCATTTTAACTTTTTTTCTCAGTAGTGTGGATTGAACCCTTGACCTTCACCCTGAGCTATATCCCCAACCCTTATGTATTTATTTACTTATTTTTTAAATTTTGAAACAGGTCTTGCTTAAGTCACTAAGTTGCCCAGGCTGGGCTTACACATAAGATCTTCCTGCTTCAGCCTTCTAATGTGCTAGGATTATAGAGACAAGCACCACCATGCCTGGCTATTTCAACCATTTTTCTGTGTAGTGTTCAGTGGCATTTATAGTGTTGTACAACCATAACTACCATCCATCCCCAGAACTTTCTCATCCTCTTAAATAGAAACTCTGTACCTACTGAACAGTAACTACCGATTTTCCCCTCCCTTCAGCCCCAGGTGACCACCGTATTTTCTGTCAGTTTGACTAGGTAGTTCACAGAAGTAGAATCATATGTTTGTCTTGTGTTTGGGCTGGAATGTAGAAAATCCATTTTCAGAGACAAACCTTATGAAAATAACTTGAGTGTAGAGACAGAAAAAGAACTCAATTGCTCTTCTGTCATCTTTATTTGTAATAAACAAGATATTTTAAATTTTTGTTATAAGAAACATCTTAAAAGCCTGTTACCTTTTCTTTTTTCCAAATGCATAAACAGGGGCTGGGGATTTAGCTCAGTGGCACAACGTTGGCCTGGCAAGTGTGAGGTTGTGAGTTTGATTCCCAGTACTGGAAAAAAAAAGAGAGAGAATTGTCTATCCAAATGCATAAACAAATATGAGTACCACACACATATACTATATCCTGGAACTTCATCCTTACTTGTCTGCACTTCTGTTTTCCAGCTTAGATTCCAAATGAAAATGTTTGAGAGCATTGATTCCACAGCTGCAGAATCTGGCAGGGATCTCTGGTCTGAAATCTGTTCCTGTCTGCCAAGTCCTGAGCAAGAAGATGTGAGCAATGCCTTCTCGGACTCCTTTGTAGATTCCTACCCTGTGTGTAAAGATGAAGGGGAGGCAGCAGACTTTGCTGTCCAGCCAGCTATAAAGCCCTGGGCTCCCCTGCAGGATTCAGAAATGTACTTAGCATCTCTAGGTAAGTTAGATAGCTCTTTTTTAAATTAGAAGCTGGTGGTCTTACTTGTTTAGGCATTTCGTGGATTTAACTCGGCCTTCACGCCGAGCTACATTCCCAGCCATTTTATTTTACTTTATTTTATTTACTTTAGTTTTTGAGACTATGTCACTTTGTAGTGCAGGCTGACCTTGAACTCGCTAGGTAGTCCAGACTGGCCTTGGGCTCAGCAATTCTACTTCAGTTCTCTGAGTGCTAGGGTTATAGCCGTGTGCCACCGCGCCCAGATCTTCCAGCCTTTTAAAAAATGTTTTTATTTTATTTTGAATCAGGGTTTTGCTAAATCACTAAGTTGTTCAGGCAGGGCTCAAATATTTGATCTTCCTGCTTTAGCCTCCTGAGTGTTGGAATTAACGGTTTGCACCACCACGTCTGGCTTGAAACTGGTGGGAAACATGCTGAAGTTCTGTTCAGAAACTCAGTTTCTTTTTTTTTTTTGGAGACAAGGTGTTACTATAGTTCAGGCTGGTCTTGGATTCACGATGCAGCCCAGGCTGGCATCAAACTCATGACAGTCCTCCTGCCTCAGCCTCCCACATGCTGGGATTACACGCATGTGCCACCATACCTGCCTTGGTTTCCTATTTTTAATCTTTTGTTGGGTCCTTACCACCTCTATCTGACAGATGTAATTCAAGGAGGTGTTTCAGGTTGATTATTGGGTAGGCGCCTCCCTTTTATACTTCCCTTAAAACAGTTTTTGTCGCTGGGCGTCGTGGCACACACCTGTAGTCTCAGCATTGGAGGCTGAGGCAGGATGATTGCTGTGAGTTTGAGGCCAACCTGGACTACATAGCGAATTCAAGGCCAGCCTAAATTACAGAGTAAGATCCTGTTTCAAAAAAAAAAGTTTTTTGTCACCTCCTGTCATGAACCATTTCATCTAAATTCTATTGTATTTCTTGGCATCTTATAGAACCCTCTTGCCTGCTCTTGCTGGCCCATATATTCAGATAGCTCAAAACTGTTAAACCTTATGCTACCCTGATGGAAAGGCCCCAGAGCCACATGGAACATTCTGATGCTAGATTCTGAAACTATTAAGTAGATTGCTGGATGGTGGAGCATGTTGAAATATGATTCATTCTGTCTCTTATTAGACTTTTTGGTGGAAAAAAAAACTTCCTGAACACATTTTCAGTGCCCTATCTTGTGGCTAGGGCATAAGAACCTAGGGTGACTCCAAATATGGGAATGACATTCACATTGTCTTATGTTAGGAGAAAAAGGACAGCCAGGCATGGTGGCACATGCCTGTAATCCTAGCACTCAGGAGGCTGAGGTAGGAGGGTCACCACAAATTCAAGGCCAGCCAGAGCTACACAGAAAGGCCCTGAAAGAGAGAGAGAGAGAAAGAGACAGAGAGAGAGAAAAGGAGGGGAGGGGAAGGAGGAAGGGGGAGGGGAGGAAGAGAAAAAGAGAGGAGGAGAGGGGAGAGAAAGAAATACCAGTGTAGGGCATTGGGGTCAGGGATGTACCTCAGTGGCATAACCACTTGCCTGGCAAGTCTGAGGTCATGAGTTCTATTCCTAGTATCAAAAAAAAAAAAAAAAAAAAAAAAAAAATGTAGGGCAGTGATTGGCGTCTTTGGAATTATGGTATACTTTTTTAAAAATTTACTTTGTAACTGACATATACAAACTATATCTATTAATGGGGGAACCATGTAAAGTTTTGATACGTGCATACATTGTATAATGTTTAAATTAAGGTAAACATAACTACTCCTCAACCATTTATTATTTATTTATGGTGAAAACTTTGAGAGTCTTTTCTTCTTGTGGTTCTGTTATTGCTGAACATCCGTGAGGGTTACCTGTGTGTTATAACACATTTGAGGAAGGAAGAGCAGTTCAGGAAGAGGGGTTTTTGAAGAAGGACAGAGAGGAATCAGAAGAGACCTTATATGATTGCTAAGAAGTTTCTTGGGAAAACAAAAGGAATTTCATTAACCTATTGCAGAAAAACACAGTTGGAATTATAGAGAACAAGAGAGACGAGGTAGTAGTACGAAATTTGTTGGGAAGCTACCAAAGATGGACTGTAATGCTTATAGCCACGGTCAGTGAGGTTGGAAGTTGTGCATGTGGTAAGCAGAGCAAGTGCCATGTACCCAGGAGTTATAAGAAACTTGTAGGGATAGTCATAGTTTTGACTGATAAAGACTGATTTGGAAAGCTAAAACTCTACTGATCTTCTCTAAAAGTCAGTTAAGAAAGTGATAATTAAAATATCCTTCTCTGAGGAAAATAAGAGTCATTTCTGTTGTGTAGGGAATGAACTGGGTGATGACAGCAGCCAGGTTTGGAGTAACAGCACCTCTTTCTGCCTGCCCTTTGGAAAAGTATTTTTTTTTTTTTTTATTTTTGGTGTGGGGAATCGAACTCAGGACTTTGCACTTGCCAGGCAGGCACTTAGGCCCCTGAGCTATATCGCCGGCTCTGCCTGCCCTTTGGGATCACACCTGATCAGGAATTTAGCACACTCAGAAAGGGGAAAATCTTTTCTACCCCAAAGAGTACCTTTCACCACGACAACCAAAGCCAGACAATATGAAGATTGTTTTTATTGCCAGATAAATCTGTACCAAAAAGAATGCACTGATAAGAGCAATAATTAAAAACTTAGCCAGTTAAACATGAGATATGCATAAGCCTTTTTACATATTCAGGAAAAGATAAAGCCCCTCAAGTACTCACATTTATCAACTGCAGGCCTTTTACATGCGTGTGCTCTTGGTGACAACTTACAGCAATACAGAGGGTTTTCTGTTTTGATCAGTGTGTGTTAGCTGACGTGATTTGCTTAGAAATGAGAACAGGATTGCATATCGTGAAGTTCCTACGGGCTTTGCATTTGATAACCATCTCCCCCTCCAAAAAATAAAAATAAAAAAGGAGCCAAAACCTACATTTACCTGGGCACATTTACAGTTGCTTAACAATAGGGGTATCCAAGAAATGGGGTTAGATTTCACCATTGTTTAACATTGCGGAGGGTACTTACAAAGACAGGTAGGGCATCACTAAGTGATACAATCTTAGGGAACCATCCTCGTGTATGTGGTCTGTTCTTCACCAAAAACATCATTGTATGGCACATTTGAAGGCAACCCTGAATTAAGGAAGGAGGTAACTGGTGATATCCTTTCTTGTATTCTTCAAAAGGGGAAATTCGTTCAACAATTATACTTAAAATGCAAAGAAGAATAATTAAACATCTATCATCATGAAACCATATGGACTATTCTCACAGGGATTAAAAGATGCTTCTTTTTATTAGGTTGCAATATTGAGGCTGCAAATTGAGCAATTTTTTTAAAATGTTGAAAGATTCTTTTTCTTTAATCAAGAATTTAATCACATAGAGATCTTAAAGGTCTCTTATTATTGAGTTCTCATCAAGTCAATTTTAGTGTCTAATGAACCATTGGATCTCTCATCATTTTCTCTAATTCTTTCTCATGAGGTTTGGAAACCACTTCATGTCATTTTAACAAGGAAAGAAGCCATTTACTCCTCAGAGACATTTTCAAGGAGTTGAAAAAAAGATAGCATACACATGTCAAGCTGGGGAAAGCAAGCATTCCTTAGAGAGATACGTGCTGGCTTATATGATTTCAAAGAAAACATACCAGTGGCTGTTTATGAGAACCTATGTCTTTTTCATTTTCTAATGCTAAACATTTATTTGATACAATGCAGGATGAACACACTGTGAGGGAAAAAGGAATATGTCTGATCCCTTTTTTATCTGTCCTTTAAAAATTAGCTCTTTTGCAGGGCATGTGGATGTACTAAACAGAGAATTGTTATATTTGCACAAAAAGACTTAGTTGAAATTGCATGTCATACTTTCCTTGTTAAGCTCCATTTCTTGTTTCTTTAGAGAAAAAACTAAGAAGAATCAAAGGTTTAAATGAGGAAGTGACTTCCAAGGATATGCTTCGAACCTTGGCCCAGGCCAAAAAGGAATGCTGGGATCGGTTCCTCCAGGAGAAGTTAGCTTCAGAGTTTTTTGTAGATGGACTTGATTCTGATGAAAGGTAATTGGTTGCCTGATGACAGTCTGTTTCATGGAGAGAACACTTCTCTTTCTCTAGAGCATTTAAGGATAGTGAATGCTTCCTTTCTCCTATAAGTTGATAGCAACATTAGCTCTTTGAGCTGAAATCAGCCTTTGTAAGTTTGCTCTTTTTATTCTTAGCATAGCAGATTTTTTTCTGTTTGTTTTTGTTTTTTGAGATAGGATCTCACTATGTAGTTCAGGCTGGTTTTGAAGTATGTAGCTCAGGCTGGCCTTGAACTCACAGTGATCCTCCTGCTTCAGCCTCCTGAGTGTTAGGATTCTAGGCATGCACCACTATGCCTGGCTAGCCTAGGAAATTTTTGAGAATGGTTATTTTTTCCAAAAGGCGAAGACCCCAGCTATATCCCATTCACAGATCGAATAGAGTTGAGGAGAGATCCCTATCTTCATTTATAGGTATGTAATGCACTTGGAAAAACTAGTAATCAATCAACAATTGTAATCGTGTCTTTTTATTTCTGAATCTTTATTGTTTTACAGAGTTTCTGTCATATTGTAGCCACTCGAACATGTGTAGACCAAATTAATACATTAAGTGTGTCCGGTAGGGTGACATTGTGCTTGTTATGGGAGTGTGTTAAAATGAAGTTTGAGGCTCTCTTGTCTTGCTCTCTCCATTTTTTTTGCGGTGGGGAATGTGTTCTCAGACCCAGCTGGGAACAAATGACAAATACAGTGGTACTTTGGTTCACCAGCTCTTTCATTTGCAAACAGAAACATGGGGCAAAATTTTGTTTTTGTTTGCAAACTGCATTGGGTGATACGACCACAGCCATCTTTCCTGCACAAACACACACGTGGCCATCTTTTCCAAAATTGTAGAACAAATTAAGTTTGTGAATCGAGGTACTACTGTATGTATGAAGACATACCTTAGCTCAGTGATGCAAACCTTTTAGAGACCAAGTGCCAAAACTACAACCCAAAGTCCATAAATTTAATGCAAAGCACCAACAGTGCAATTAAAACCGAATACTGAGGTTTTAGTTTAGAAAAAGCAACTCATATATTAACATCTTTTGTCTTGAAAGAAAAACATAATAACAGAGCTTTCACTAATACAAACAGCTTTTTATTGAAAGGTAAAATCTTGCATTTGGTGTACTTTTGCACAATTAATGTGATCTTTGCTGTTGCATGCATGCTGATAATTTGTCAAAACTTGGCTCATAATTTCATTAGGTTGAAAGCAACACATGAAACATTCAGATCATCTGTTACTCAGTTTCTTGTATCAGATTTGATCTAATTCAAAACTGAAAACAGCTGCTCAAAGCATAAGATGATCCAAACAATGTAAGAAAAGCAATCCCAATTGCTTTCATTGACTTAAATTATTTGGCAGACATTTCCACACTTTGAGGATTTTGCTTTCTTTTTTTTGAGGAGTGGGGGTTGCGGTACTGGGAATCAAACTCACAACCTCGTGCTTGCCAGGCAGGTGCTGTGCCGCTGAGCTATATCCCGGGCCCCAGATTTTGCTTTCAGAACTAACAACTGTGCTGTCCTTTGTCATGCCTTCATTCTCTATCTTCTCTCTCTTCCCAAGTGTTGCATGCAGGTCACAGAATGTATTTTTCTAGATAGAGCTTTCTTGAGATTCCAACAGCTCCATTTCTAGATTTCTAAAATCTAGCCAGTATAAACAGGAAAGATCAGGTTCTTCAAATTTGGCATTATCTTGAGAAGTAAGAAAACACATGTTTGTCTCCATCTCATGGGACTGTAATAATCTGTTACTACAATTCTCCTTTGTAGTTTGCAGCTGCTACAATGCTAGAAAATTCTTCATAGATTTCCTGATGGCTTGTAGGATTGTCTGCAAATATTGTAGAATTTCTAAATGCATTTTACATTTGGAAAATATTTCTGCTGCCTATTTTAAAAGTCTCTCAAAAACCTAAAGTTTTCTCTCAAATATTTTGATATCACAATGTTTTGATATCCTTTCTGCTGTTTTCCCTGCACCTTGCAGTTTTTGTCCAGTACATCAAAGTGTGGTGTAAAAAATCTGTTTAAAAAAAAGTCAGGTTGTTAAGTTAGACCATATCAGTGAACTATGGATATTTCTGCCCGTTTTCATTCATAAACAACCTAATTTCATCCAAATAGGCTATGAACCTCTCCGAGACTTGTCCTTTGCTCAGCCACTGGACATTACTGTACATAAGTAAAGCATTCCAGCCTGGGCTACATAAGTGAGTTCAAGGCCAGCCTGCACTACATAGTAAGACCCTGCCTCAAAACAACAACAAGAAAAAAGCATTGTACTGTGCCTGAACCTGAATCTCATGATGTAATTCAACTTCTTTGAGGATATTGTCTTTTAAGTTTTTGCTGCTTTCCATGGCATAAAGAGCTTCTTAATATATAATACAATGAAATTGAATGACTGGATATTTTGCTTCTTTAACAAAGAACTGCATGAAACCAGATGTTGCCCCACCATGCATGGTGCTTCAACACTAATAGTTGAAACCACTTCTTTTAGCTTTACATCTTGTGACAAAAACGCCTCCATCATAGCATTGTAGATATCTATCCCTTGTGTTCGTCCAGGCAAAGACACCAGTTTCACCAGCTCTTTTCTCATGAAGTCACCAACATCATAATGCAAAATTACTGCGGTACTGGGGGTTTAGCTCAGCGGCACAGTGCCTGTTTGGCAAGCGCAAGGTTGTGAGTTCGATTCCTGGTACCAGGGGAAAAAAATTACTGCTAGCCTTGCGTAATTATTTTTATCTGCACTTTCATACAAGCACATGGGGTAATAGGCTGCCTTTTTGCCCTTTGTATCTTAGTATTGAGCTGCTGACTAATATCACTTGCTATACACAGCCATGGGATAACAGCATAGGAGCTTGCTGATCTTTAACAGTATTTCTGCTAAGTGGCATCTCAGAGATGCATTGCCTAATTTTGTCCTTGTTTGGGAAATCACTCTCAGACAGCATGGCCATTTTGATAAAATCCCCATCAGAGAGGGGCTTACCGTGTTTTGCTATGCACAGTAAAATTTGGAAGCTGACAGCTATCAGGTGATTTGTTTTTGAAAATAGTTGGGAAAAAAATAAGATACTGGGAATGATATTTCCTCAGTTTCCTTTTAAGAGACTCTTTCCTTTCAGTTTCACCAAGTTCGGTAACGCTTTTACGGTTGCCATCTGACACCTGACGTGTGACGCAGCACTTTCACTACATAAAATACATGCTGCTTTCTCATTGCACTCAGTCACTCCAGTGACTGTTCAGATCTTCTGAAATGATCTACTGTTTTCAGTTTTGCTTTTTTGCTTTATTTTTTGGTGTGCAAGACTTGAAGTCTGCAAAAACACAAAATTTTTAAAAAATGAAGCACCCAATACAAATCCATCCATATACCAAAAGTAGCTAACACCACTAATTAACACTAACGAATTGGATACTCCCTGAGTCAGTAATATACAGCCGTGATTCTCAGCTGGGATTCCTCTTCAGTTTGCTGACCACCAGCGTGAGGGGGCAATATTCTACTGACCACTGGCTTTTGGCCTGCTCTGAAAAAGGTGTCTGAGTGCATGTCCTACCTTGTGGGGGCTTCTGCTAAAATCACAGTCCAAGCAAATATATATACCCTTTCTCTTGCTTTCATAAATTCTTCACACACAACTAAATATGATGCTGCAGATTCAAATATACCAGGGGGACAGCACAACATTAAAAGAATCTCAGTCTCTTAGTTAGAGCAACTCTTTACTAAATCTTAGATATTAAATTTCAGTTTTTCATAAGAAAGCTCAAAGCCAAAATCTTGTGTTAATAAAAATGAATGTATTAAAACTCACAGGCACTCCAGGCCAATTTATAGCTATATCTCCTTGGCAGCACACTGACTGGCCATGCAAAGGAAGGGATGAGTCATGGCTTGTGATGTCATTGCCTGGTGCCGCTGCTCCTTTCTGAGTATATGCTTGGCTCCTATGTGTACTGCTGTCCCATGCTTGGCTGCTGGGGTGATGGTGGGGCAACTTGGCTCACGTGCCAACAGAGAGAGCTCTGTGTGCCAACTGTGGCACACATGCCATAGGTTTGCTACCACTGCCTTACTAGTTGTGGTAGCACATGCCTGTAATCCCAGCACTCTGGGAGGCTGAGTCAAGAGTATCACAAGTTCGAACCCACCCTGGGCAATTTAGGGAGACCCTATGCCAAAATAAAAAGTAAAAAAAAGAATTGGGGCTGTTGCTCTGTGTGAAGGTCCTAGGTTTGATCTCTAGTACCACCACTAAAATAAAAAAGACATATTTAACCACATGAGCAATATAAGACAGGATCCAAAGTGACAGAATGTGCTTCGGGGGTTAAGAGACCATTAAGTTCCTGTATCTGTGCCAGGGAAGGAGGCAGGCCTTGCACAGGGCCTGTAGGTGGTTTGGCTGCAGAAGGGTGGAGAGGGCATTCTGCTACAATGAGCAGCAAGGTTCTTGACACCTGGGAAGATGACAGTGCCATTGTCTCATTGTATGCTTTTGGTCAAGTGACTTCCATGTTCCTCATTTTCCTCATCTGTAGAGTAATGGCTCTTAATATGATCGTTATGAGGATTAAGTGAGTTAAGTGTAAAAGGCTTAGAACAGTACATGGTAAGCACAGTACAGATAATACCCTGCTTGGTAGAATTTTAAAGTTTGGTAAGAAATTATTCAAAATAAAAATAGGTGGGGGTTCCATTAATATGTGTAATTTTTGGTTTTGTATGTCTTTTTTTTTTTTTTTTTTTTTTGAGATAAGGTCTTGCTGTGTAGTTCAAGCTGGCCTTGAACTATGTAGCACAGCCTGGCTTCAAACATGTGGCAATCCTCCTGCCTCAGCTTCCTGAATGCTGAGAGTAGAGGCATGCACCACTATGCCTGGCATCGTATGTCATTTTAAAATAAATTGAAATTTTAAAAAAAATTGGTGGAGTGTGTGAAAACCTGAATTTTAACAAAAGGTTTATAACTTAACCTAAGTTTGCATCACATCAGCAACATTGATTTGGGGGACTCTAATGTCAGATGAAGATGGTGCTGCTAATACCAATTACAGTATGTGAATAAAACTTCAGAGTTACCTATTACCTGCTGGGCATGGTAGCGCATGTTTGTAATCCCAGCACTTGATAGGCTGAGGCAGGAGGACTGCTGTGAGTTCAAGACCAGCCTGGGCTACATAGTGAGTTCAAGGCCATTTTCAGCTAGGTAGTGAGTTCAAGGCCAGCCTGGGGCCGGGGATAAAGCTCAGCAGCACAAGCACCTGCATGGCAAGTGCAAGGTCCTGAGTTTGATTCCTGGTACCCAAAAAAAAAAAGGCCAGCCTGAACTACATAGAGAGACTGTCTCAAAAAAACAAAAACCATAGTTACATTTCACTTTTTAATTTACAGTACGCTTTCACTTATATTATCTCAATTATTGGATCAGCATGTCCCCAGATCCCTCACAAATCAGGGTGGCATCAAAGGTCAGGCCAGCTACCCTCGAGAGCTCAGAAAATAATATAAATTTTGCCTTTTCTATTTCCAAAGGCTCAGCCTAATTGAGGCTCAAACTGCTCCAAACAGAAGAAATGTAGAGATGTGCAGGTTCCTGACCAACCTGCTGATAATTTGGCATTTATTTATGTCTTCTCTCCTCTTCAGTATTACCCTCCATTCCAGTTTTTGGTGTTGATGATGGGAGTTACTAGCAGAGCTAGCAAACCAGAAAAGATGGAGGCTTTTGCCAATAAAAAAAAATCTTGCTTGAAAAAAAAAAAAAGAAAGAAAATATGGCTGGGGATTTAGCTCAGCAGCACAGCGCCTGCCTGGCAAGCGCAAGGTCATGAGTTTGATTCCTGGTACCGGAAAAAAAAAATCTTGCTTGGGAGTTGCAGGAGCAAGACTTACCTAGGGATTTGGGGAGGCCCATCAGACAGTTGGGAGCTAAGTAGTTACAAATTTCAGGTGGTTTACTTTCCTGACACACGAGCTGCTGTTATCTGTAGGTCATGGGTGTTCTAGGTTCAGTGAATCCTTACTTTGGATAGAAAAACGAGTCTTATATAAGAATTTTAGTTCATGCTGCTGCTCTGGCATGCAGCTTCATGATTGGAACTTGTCCTCTGAATGAAGCCATAAAAGAAAAGAGGGGAGAAATTGAAAAAACTCATTTTTTTGCAGATTACTTTTCAGATTTGGTTCTCTTTCACAATCCACTCCAGTTCTGAGATGACAAAACCCCTCCATAATCCTCCACAGGGATGCCTTCTCCAAAATTAGTTCCACACGTTTCTGAGCATCCATATCTAAAATAATTATCTCTTTGCCTTTTCTTTCTTTTTTTCCTTTTTTGTGGTACTAGAAATTGAACCCAAGGCCTACACATTGAGCCACATCCCCAGGCTTTAAAAAAAAAATTATTTTATTATTTTATTTTGAGACAGGGTCTTGCTAAATTGCCCAAACTAGGCTCGAACTTGGGATCCTCCTGCCTCAGCTTCCCATAGTGCTGGGATTATGGATATGCACCACCACGCCTGGCTTGCTTTCCCTTTTCTTTTCTTTTTTCTTTTTCTTCATTTTTTTTTTTCTTTGGTGTTTTTGAGACAGGGTCTTGCTTTGTAGTACAAGCTGGCCTTAAACTCTCAGTAATCCTCTTGCCTTTTCCTGCATGCTGGGATTACAAGCGTGTGCCACCACACCTGGCTGCTTTCTCGTTTCTAGAGAAATAATTTGGACAGCAGTTAAATGTTTCTGTCACACATGATTCCCTAAGATGTGGGCACAAGAGTCAGTCAGCTGTTTGCATTACCCTCTGATGTTTGGGTTTGCTCCCTGCACCTCCATCTGTGGGAATGCTTCGTCATTGTTCAGAACAAACACCAGGAAATAGTAGTTGTGCATTTGTTTGCAAACTTCAAAGCTTATTTTTAAACAGAGGTCATTTTGCAGGGGACTTATGTGGGCTAGTTTGGTGACTCTTGTGGTATGCTTTTGGCAAAGAATTAATGGGCTAAGAAATCCAACTACCTAAAACATAATTCCCCCATACAGTTAGGGCTTTGGCTACTAGAGAGCATGGTATAAGATTCACATTATTTACTGTGAATGCCTGATAGCTATAGGGTGTAAGACCCTGGGTACTTGTGGGAGGTGGGAGAGGGGCGTGAGCCCCACAGTCATACTTACCTCCTCTGTATATAGCAAAACAAGATGTCTTACTTGCCATTTCTTTGTTTTTTTGTTGTTTTTTTTTCCGGTACAGGGAATCGAACTCATGACCTTGCTCTTGCCAAGGAGGCGCTGTGCCGCTGAGCTAAATCCCCAGCCCCACTTGCCATTTCTTTGTCCATTTGCTACTCAGATGTTTTCTATCTTAGGGACTTGCTAGGGGATGAGATAAACAACTCCCCCCACACACGAAAAATCATACTTCCTACAGTAAGTGCTGTACTGTATGTATAATTGAGCCTCAGACCACCTCAGGTATGAGAGATTTAAAGATGCTCAGGTTCTGCCTCACTAATAGTTTGGCATTTGTTTGAGTGTTTCCTCCCCTTGACAGTTTCTGTCTTTCAGTTTTGAGGGAAAAAGATAGGCCCAAGACATAAGCTCTTCAGCTATTCTTATCAAGCCTTCAGAGACTGCGTTTGAAGGGGGCCTGGTGCTGCTTATAGCCAAAGTGCCCTCTAGGGGGTAAATTATGCCTCTGAGCTGCCAGGATGCGCAGCTGTCAGAGGAGTGCGGTCCCCACGTCAGCAGTGAAAAGCAATTGTAGGAAGAAATTGGTGGTGGGTGGGAAGGCAGTGTTTGAGTAACTGAGCTAATCATTAAGTAATTAATTGGTGAGTTCTGATATAGCCACCCTTTTCTTCTGTTCCTTCACAGCACCTTAGAACATTTCAAGAGGTGGCTGCAGCCAGATAAAGTTGCCATCAGCTCAGAGGAAGTCCAATACCTGATCCCTCCAGAGTCACTGGCCGAGAAGCCAGCAACCGAGGACAAGGCAGCAGCAGCAGAACAATAAATACCAGGCAGCTGTCTGGAGTCCAGAGGGAGCAGCTGAGAGCGCGGTGGTGGCAGCAGTGAGGAGAAATCCGGGGAGGGAAAAAGCCCAAACTTCCATTCCACAAAGCACACAGCTGCCAACCCTGGAGGACTTGCTCAGGGCTGACACATGTGACTGAAATGATTGACCCAGCGCATGCTGGATCAAAATCCCACCTTCCTCCTGGCCTGTCGGAGCTCTGCTGCTGCAAGTTAGAAGTCCGCCGAGGGTGTAATGGACTGGGTGTGAGAGTGCTGGGAGCACAGGTGCCCTTATGTGTAATGGGTGCATTAAGTGAGCCGTAGCTTTCCCAGCCTCGTCTGGATATGCGTGCCTGTGTCCCCAGCACTCTCCCTGTACATTGTCGGGGGCGAGTGGGGCCAAGGAGAGCAAAGTCGGCCTCCTGGGAACTAAGCCTACATGGGGCTTCTCTAACAAATCTTTAGTAAACAGAGGGACTCTGGGGAAAGAGGCTGGGCTTTCCTTTGTCTGATGTGTTCCTTGTGGAGAAAATGGGCGAAAGAAGTGTGAAAACATGGGGTTTATATCTGTGTAGAGTTTTTTATTTCAGGCATGGCTTAGCCCCCAACTTCCTCCTGCACTGATTTCCAAATTAGACTTGTAAATGTGGGTTAGTGTTTGACACTACTCCCGCATCATTCCAAACTTGTTCTCTAGCAGCTTTTCTGGCTGAGCCTGCATTTTCCTCCTTTTTATGGTGTCCTTGTTCACATAAACATATAAAGTATATGTTGTCCACATGAAACTTTCTCATCAGAGTAGCTGCGTGGTGCTGTTGACCAGATTTTTTCCAGAGGGATGCGGTGGGAGGGAAAGACAAATATGTGCCGTGGAGGGGAGATGGTGGCCTCTGCCACCCTCCTGTTTTTAACACAGGACCTCTGCTAATCCAAACCTTCGTATTCTGAGGGAAGGATTCTGAGGCCACGGCTCCATGGAGTTTTTTCCTGGGTAATGGTTTCCAAATCTCTAAGGATGAGCAGGGTGGCCAGTGTTGGCTCAGTTGTAAATCAGGTATTTGGGGCTGGGGATATGCTCAGTGGCATAAGTGCCTACCTTGCAAGCACAAGGTCCTGAGTTCGATTCCTGGTACCCTCTTCACCAAATCAGGTATTTGCCTTACCTGATAGGAACCAACGAGATGATCCTATATACTTGTTTAAATGAATATGTTTGTTACAGTTTCTAGATATGCTTTTTTACTTTTTTTTTATTGACTGAACATGTTAGCTTTATTTCTTTGATTAGCAGTATATTTTTGACATGGAATGTGGCCCAAAGCCAGGCATGGTAGTTTGTAGTCCCAGCACTTCAGAAGGCTAAAGCAGGAGGACTACAAATTCAAGCCCAGCCTGGGCAACTCAGTGACTTAATGAGACCCTGTCTCAAAACAAAAGGGCCTGGCGATGTAGCTCTGAGAATGCCCTGTGTGCAATCCTCAGTACCCAAACGAACCCCACAAACAAGAAAGTGGTACCATGTGGCCCCAGGAACACTGAGGATTCCTCAGCACTGGGCTATCATCTGGCCTTGGACCAAGCCTTCAAGCTGCTGCCTTTGACTGTGGTGCAGATGCCAGACTTTGCTCTTCTTCCAGAGCCTCTGACGGCATTCAGCTGGATAGATGGGTTTTTAAAAGAAGATTTTTATTTAGTCTGTGTGGTAAACAAAATCTTCCTCAGTAACAATTTAAGTAAGAAAGTCAATGAGGTCCCAAAACACTTCCAAAGTGGCTAGTCCTAAGGTGGTAAGAGAATGTTTCTGTACCAGAAAGAGTATTTCTGTAATTCAGGCATGAGTCTAACCTTTTCTTTCTCCTACCTTGTGTTTACTATCTCAGCAAAGGACATTTTCATACAAGAAGGTGCAGCACTGATGTAGAGGAAAACCTGGTAGAGATGTGAAGGGAAGCTCCAGATCCCCGCTACCTTCTGCATTAACCCTTTGAGAGGAACAGGGATCCCACATCCTTATAATTGTGGTTTAGTTGACTTAGAACATCTTAAGTGATGGTTCTAAAAAAGTGAAATGCCATTTGCCAAAACTAAATTTGATATTAACTCCCAAAGCTAACATTAATACAGATTTATCTTAGGCTACCAAAATAGAACTAAACTTGAAACCCAAAGTCTTGGGTGCCGTCTGTGCCTTGTGGCTTATTGTGTGGTCATGAATAAGTCAAGTGACCCCTTTGTGTTTCGGTTCCCTTTCAATAGTTGAACTAACCATAGGAAAAATAGTATTGGCCCAAAATGCGGATCTGTTTCCTTTGGCCCTGAAAGCTCCAAGGAAGTCCAGTGAGGAGTTCTTCACATTAGTAAAATTTACGGCTTGGGAGAGCCTGATTGCCCCTTCCTTTCTTGTGTCCTGAGTGAAAGAGACAGCAACTTAGAACCAATAGAGCAATATTTCATGCTGAAGCTCAGAGCCAGCAAAGGGTAGCCACCAACTGAAGCAAAGCCGTAACAACCAGGGAAGGCTGGGTTGGCGCCAGGTCAATTAGCTGAGTGACTGCCTCTGTTCATTCCTGGCACATGGTCTCATCACCCAGTGCTTGGTGAGGTTAGTTAAGGGACAGCACAGGCTTCTCTGTCCAGTACCTGCTCCAGAAATAGGCTCACAGCGAAGGCACAGTAAACAACATCCCACAGTAACAAACATCCCACCAGCAGCTGCAGGGTGTGGCCCTCCCGGCAGGCTGCCCAAAGGATAATTGCTGGAAGATAGTCTGCTTCTGAGGAGGAATACAAGCTTTCTTGTCCTTCTTGAACACAGGTACATATCTGCTGCTTCTGGGGAAGAATAGAAGCAAAATCCCTCCACCCTGGAGGCAGGGGCAGGAAATTGTCTTGGGCTCAAGATACAGGCAAACATATGCTATGTTGGGGAAGAGGGCAAGCGGGGCTGGCCCACCCAGAACCAATCGCAGATAGGAGGCAGATTTTGGCTGCTATGGGAAAAAAGAGCAGAAGCACCAAGAAAGCCCCAATGCCTGATGCCCAGGAAGACAGAACCTGCTTAGGACTGAAACAGCCACAGAGCAGAGGTTCAACCCTGCCCTGCCCCTCCGTGTGCCCAGCACCACATAACAAGCGACAGCCAGTTCTTGCTGCTGCAGGGGTAGCATGCAGGGATGGCTGAAAAGGGAGGCTGGATCAAGAGGCTGAGAAGGCCCCTGGCAGTCCTGCCGTGCTCTGAGGGCCCCACTAGAAGCCTAGAGCGCTAAAGACAATGAGAGCAACAACAAAACCTGAATCCTGGTGAGACTGACTGAGCCTCAGTCACCCTAGACTGGTAGAAGTGGCAGAGGCCCATCCACTTCCAGGCAGAATACTACCTCAGTACCTGCTGTTCTACACACTGTGGGCACTGTAAAAATGTTACAATTATTATTATATAATTATAATCAATGTCATAGTCTGGTGGGGAAAGGTGGGTGACTTGCATGACCAGATGGGGACTTTGAACACAGACATGCAAATGAAAAGGAAGTTAAATGGAAATGCTGCAAACATGATCTCAGGGATGTCAGATGCCTAAAACGAGAGATCAGCAAGATCAGATACGTGCTGTCAGTGATGCATTGCTCTAGGGGGCTTTTCAGTAGCTAGGCCCGGCAGAGGAAAGAACCAGGGAACACGAAGGTAGGTCATGGTCGATAATAGTCATCTGTACCGAAACACAAACAAAATGGAGTTGGAGGGGAGGGAGAGAAAACAAAGCTAATCCAGCAGTCCAAGGGCTGTTCTAAGGCACAGGAACAGTCTCATGTACGTGTGATGTCAGTCCCAGCAGTGGAGAGAGAAAAAACGGGGAAGAAGAAGCCTTTGAAGAGCTGATGGCTAGGTAAAGGATGTAGATTTGACAAGCACTGGGACTTGGTGACACAGCGGAGTGTGAGGTAGTGGGACGAGTGCAGCCTGGCACCTGCTGGTCTATCTTGCAGCTGTTGAGCCACACAAAGGAGCAGTGCAGTTAGGAAGCAGCCGCGTGGGGTTGGAGACTTGTACCCTCTTCCGCACCGCACTGCCTCCTGCAGGCCACTGAGCAACAGTGGGCCTGTTCCCCTCAGTTCCCCACCCACAGCCTCAGGCTTCCTAAGCCCTCCGCGGACGCCTGAGAGTCAGCGGGAGGCCAGCAGATGCTCATCTCCTCTCTGCCCCACCTGCACTAACTCAAGCGCTGTGTGTTCCATTTTCTCTTCCCAAGCTGACTTCTCTCTTCCTATTGACCTAACCCCCTCTCATAAACATTCATTCTTTAGGGCTGGGGATGTAGCTCAGTGGTGGAGTAGTGCTAGCGTGTGTGAAGCCATGTATTCAATCTTCAGTACAGAGAAAGAATTCTTTACCAGATGGGAGAAGTGGGCAAAGGGAAGAAAGGTAGGGGAGGATATGAGGGATTGTGTGTGTACATACGTGTACAAAGAGCGGGGTGGGTTACGGAGAGCAAGTGAGCATTTTAGAGAACAGAGCTCCTTTCAGACTAGTTTTGGTTCTTTTGTCTTATGTCCTTTTGAGATAAAATTACAGTGCTAGGAGTCAATGCTGGAGATGTACTTGGGGCTATAGTTTTGTACAAATGCATTTTGTCCTGATCACACCGCTCTGCAAGTATCATCTGATCACACACTGTAAGAGGAACACTACAAATCCAATGCTCCCTAGAGGAGGAGTCCCCAGCATTGATGCTCAGAAGATTGAATCACTTAAAGCAGGGACAAAGCAACAAGGTTGTTTTGCCTAGAAAAGAGGAGATGTGATAGAGAGTGTAGGATATTTGGAGGAGTCTTGAGTAGAGATGTAAGACAACGAAGTGAAAAGGACAAACTAGGACCAATGGAGGGAAGTGTCCAGAGACCAATTCCTATGCTGTGTTAAGGATGACTTTTATTTTTTTGAAGACAGTCTCACTACGTAGTTCAGGCCAGTCTTAAACTCACTATGTAGCCCAGGCTGGCCTCAAACTCATAGCCATCTTCCTGCCTCAGTCTCTCGAGTGCTAGGATTACAGGCATGTGCCACGACCCTCGGCAAGGAGAACTTTCTAATAGCTGTATAACAGTGGACAGGGCTGCTGTATAAAGATTGTGAGTTCTCCTCACTGGAGGGGTTAATCAAGTGTCAGAATTGTCAAAGGAATTCTTGTATTGGGTAGAAAGTTGGATCAGGTTACTGACCCTCGTTCCAAGTCTGTGGTTAAAAAAGTGATCCAGACATGTTATGTACATGTTCCAACTTCCCATAAGGATGTACAGATTATGTACTGGAAACATGTACTAATAAAAAAAGGATGGGACCCAGCGCTTGGGAGGCTGAAGCAGGATAGTCATGAGTTTAAAGCTAGCTGGGACTACATAGTAAGGTCAAGGCCAGCCTGAACTATATAATGAGATCCTGCCTCAAAAAGCTAAAACAAACCAAAACCAAAACCAAAAAGAGGATGGGGCTAAAAGTCTGAGGTTGTCCCTGGAGACCTATGGGGGCTTCTGGAAAGCAGTGCTGCTCTGCCTGGTGTTTGGGAGGAGAGAGCTGGCGAGCTCTCCTTTCCCCTGCCTAGATGATGATAAGCTATTCGCATAAACAAGGATCACTTCCAACCAGCAGAGGCAGAGCCCTCCAAGCGTCCTCCCACAGTTCTGCAGGACAGACTTGGGCTGGGAAGAGCCCAGGAAATCTCTTGCGATGTTTTATGATCTCTAAATGCATCCCCTGAGACAAGAACTTGGATGTAGAGGTTTATTTCAGCAGGTGAGCAAGAGTAAGGGAGCAAAGAGAATGAGACAGAGAAACGTACATGGAGTGGGCCCACTGCAGGTAGTTAGGGCTCTGTCCCACTTGGATCACTCTGAGACACCAAAAGTGTCGTAGCAGTCCAGAATTTCTCCAGGGAGTGACAGGAAAATCTGCATATAATCCCCCCAATGCCCATCTCTCACCGGTCAAGGGTGTGAAGGGGTGTGAAGTCCTTGTACTTCAGGGTGCTGTAGAAAGGGACAGAAAAACACCTCAGGCTTAGAAGAGGCAGGAAGCATGAGTGTGCCCAGAATGGTCCATTGCAGCTGTGGGTGTACGCGGAAGGATGTGGAGCATCAACAACATCCATCACAGTCCCTTTGCCGTCCAGGCTAGGAGCCACCTTGCAGGACAGTGCAGGACCTTTGATTTTCATGTTCCCGCCTCTGTGGCCTGGTGAGGGGAGAGGTCCTCCCAGCACAGCCTATTCTGAACGCCCACCCATAGCTCTCTTGGGTTCAAGTCTCCCTTCTGGGCCCAGTTACCCTCCTGAGCCATCTGGATTGAGGTCACCAGGGCAATGTTTTCACCCTGGTAGCACTAGGGGCACTGACTCGTGCTTTCTACGCTATAGTCAGGGTCAAAACGTCCCAAAAGTTCAATGGGCCCTAGAGTTGCCTGTGCTGCTAGTTATTTTCTAAGAGGAAAACACAACCAAGAATTCAAGGACTCTGAAAAACCTGGAGACATTTCAAAGATGAAAACTCATGACACTAATGTTGGGGGCAGAAATTCTAGCTAGGCCCAAGGATCACCCAGCTCCTGCTCCGCGGCTCAGCAGCAGGATCACCCATTTCCGCGCTGCTCTGCCTCGGTCCAGTCAGAGCGCCAGAACCTCCTTCTCCCACCCTCTAACCCCAAGCCTGGCTGGTACCCACTACCTCCCAGCCCTCTCTTCCTCTCATGTTAATCACCTCTGCGGTCTTCCTGATGTTCACATTCTTTACTTCCTAAATTTTGTTTCTCTTTAGAAAAATCACCACTGCAAAGTATCCTGATGCTGGTTTTACCTCCTGGGAAAGGTGAGGCTGAGAGAGGTGTTTATGATCAACTTGGGGTAAAGGAGGAGTGTGTGTGAGTGTGTGTGTGTGTGTGTGTGTGTGCGCATGTGCATGCGTGCATATGTGTGTGTGCGTGTGTGTGTGTGTGTGTGTGTGTGTGTGTGTGTGTGTTTTCCCTCACATGCTCTGGCCTCTGACTTTCCTCACTTCCTGCTTCACGGTCCTCGCTGTTATTCCTTCCCTCTGGGGTTCTCGCTCCCTGGGTTGTCTCGGATCCCTGTGCCTCGCTTTGTCTCCTTTTCTTATTTCCACCTCACACTCTACTGCTTTATTCACCCCTCAGTCTCAGCCACAACCCACTTTCTAGCCTCTTCCTCTTCTCAGAGCCTCTGAATGTGCTCTTTGGGTGAGTGTGCCTCTAACTGAGGCTTTGGTTTGTCCTGCTTCTGTCTGTCTATTCCCAGAGGCCCTGTAACTCTAGATCCCCTGGTTGGAGTGGCTTTTCTTGAGTATGGAGCCTGGGACAGTCACCCAAAGTGCAGAACAGATATGGCTGAGGACACTTCCAGCACAGTGGTTGTCATGGTAACAGCCGGGGTGGGCCAGGCAGGGGTTGTGTTCCACCCCGTGGGCTTGACCTTTCTGTGGGTGTCAGGTTTGAGAGGGCGCTGGGAAGAAACACCAACTGCTTCCCTGTGGCCCAGCCCTCAGGGCTTCTGGGCTGGGCTGAGAGGAAGGCGGGGTCAGGGAACCGGGGCGGTTGTCAGGAGAGTGGAGAGGAGAGGCAGGTTTAACCTCAGGCTGGGAAGCCTGCATGTATGCATGTACTGCTCCTGCTCCGCGGCTCAGCAGCAGACCCAGTTGCAAACTGAGCAGAGGAGGGCAGGGGGCGTCCTTCCTGGGGGCGCAGCTCTGGCCATACCAGCTGCAGCTCTGGTGGATGGGTATTAAAGGTCAGGTCCCCGTACTCAGAGCTCCTCCAGACTCCTTCAGATCAAATGTCACCTTTTCCTATTGCAAAAGCCTTTTATGGCTCTAAGGAAAATATGCTAAAATAGCACGGACCTGCCGATTCTTTTAAAAATAGAAATATTGTAAATGTAAAAGTTCAAAGAAAGACACTCAAAATAAAAAGCATTGCAGTCCTCCCCCACCTCCCCCATCTCTGAAGTGTGCTCTCCCACTGTTCCTCATGCTTCCCGGGTCAGGTGAGAGAGCCAGGCCTGGGCCCAGTGGCTACACCTTTGACAAGGGCACAGGACAGGAAGCCCAACTGGCTGTTAGCTGAGTGTGAAGGGCCTGGGTCTCCCAGACCCTCCTCTGTTCTCGCTAGTGAGAGGGACTTGGTTCTTTCCACCAGGCACCAGGGGGAGCTGCCCACCTGTGCCCTGTGACCCCTCGAGGGAGAAACAAAGGGGTGCAGGTTAGTTCTATGGAGACCACAGCTCCTCCCTCATTGCTATGCAAATGAGACCACTGAATCAGAATGGAAGATAGAGTCTGGTAGATTACTGAGAATCTACATTTAGGGAAGACATGAAGGGGACACTCGCCAGCCAAGGGAGTAGGGGGTGACAGCACACCAGCAGCACAGGCTTTTTAAATACGGGACAGCATCGCCAAGTCCCCCTGAGAACTGCTTTGTGCCATCCAGATGGGAAGAGAATCACTGGTAGGAGAGAGGGCAATAAAGCCTGGGGGCTTATGTTTGCACACTTCAGAAGAGGAATTTGAAAGTGGTTCCAAAACTGCTGAAGATCCAGCCCTTTAGAGCTGGTTGTTCTTTCTCTGATTCACGAGTTATGTGCTATGGCTCTTTGTGAGCTGATGGTCATTGCTCTCTGGTTCCACCCTTACAGAACCCTCCTGCCTCTTCCCCAAGTTCTGGGAACCTTCAGGCACCTGTGCCCTGGGAAGTAACGTGCAGAGGAGGGGAGGCTGTTGGTACACCAACACCCCAATCCCTGAGCCCCAGGACACGTGAACCAACCTTTCGTCTCTCCTAGCTGTGGCCACTTCCCTGCAGAAGGTCCCAGTGCTTGGTTACTTCTGTTTTTGTTCTGCCTGAATTCCTTCCCCAGACTGCCTTTTCTCTGTCAGGCCCTCAATTTAACTCCGATCCCTCTCCCCAGCTCAGCACCTGGGGCTGGGACAGCTCCCCAGAGATTCCACTAGATAAAGCTGAGGAGTGTCTTGGGGCACTTGATGGGGCACTTGAAATGTGGGTTATCCTGGCTCCTGCCAGGCTTTGACTTCCGATGGCTTTACTAGAATCCACTGTTCCCTCTTCACAAACGCTCTGGATCAGGCCCTATCACATTTGTTGGCTGCCACTCACTATTTCATGCCTGTGTCCTTGCTCATTCTAGTCTTTTTGCCCAAAATATCTTTGTGTGTGTGTGTGTGTGTGTGTGTGTGTGTGTGTGTGACTCCCTCTTCTACTTCAAGCCTCAACTCAAATGCCACCCCTTGAGTAAAGTGCTTCTCAGTGTACCCTAAGCAACTCTGGGGCATGTGGGACTTTTTCTTAACATTATCACAGCAGTCGCATCTGTCTTCACACAGGATCATTCACTTTCTAGAAGGGACTGGTGCCTGGCGTGGTGGTGCGTGCCTGTAATCCCAGCACTTAGGAGACTGAGGCAAAAGGATTGCCACAAGTTTGAGGCCAGCCTGGGCTATGTAGTGAGTTCAAGGCCAGCCTCTACTACATAGCGAGACCCGGTCTAAAAAAAAAAAAAGAAAGAAAGAAGGTCCTCCCGCTGACTGGAGGACCTCTAGAGCACAGCTCGGAGTCACTCAGTGAGTACTGTTAATGCTGTTGGTCCTCACCAAAGAGGCCCTGGGTTTGCAGTGTGAGCTGGAGAGGGTCCCGACTCCTCAGGGGCAGTGGGATGCCGGCCAGGCTGGCGGGGTCTGTTGTGCCCCTGCCCTTGCACGATCATCCAGTGCCAGGCTGGTTGCAAGGCAGGGCACCCCTCTCCTGTGAGAGAACCACTGGCACGCCACCTGGGGGAGGGTGGAGCTGCTAGCTGTCTTCTGTGGTTCCCTCATCCCATGGCTTTTCCATCTACCTCATTGCGCTAGGAGAGGCTGGAGAGTGGGCTCAGCTGGAAAGGGAGGGCCAAGGGCATCTTTCCTGTCTTCCCTCTCTTCCTCCTGGCCACTGCAGCTGTGCTGTGATGTGGAGCTGAGCACAGATTTAATTACCACTCAGCCCTGCTCATTAGCGCCTGTGGAAGCCCCAGGTAGGAGGGAAGCCTCCATCGCAGCGGAGCCACAGGCCTCTGGGATGGGCCCGCTAGCCCCAGGTCTGATGGATTGGGGCTGTGTGACTTGGGATGGGGGAGGCGCTAGAGCTGGAGAGTGGGGAGGGAAGGCAAGGTCCCCTGTGAGCTCGCATTTGTGTGTGTAGTGTCTCGGGAACAGCAGAAGGTAGGACACATGAAACTCACTGTGATCAGAGAAAGATGAACGAACACTTAAATAAACCAAAACACACTGAAATGTGGCACATGGACGACTTACCTGCCTTTGGAGGGGCTGAAGCAAGGAGCCTGGTGTGCTGTTCAGCCTGCTTTTCTTTTTTTTCTGGCGGTGAAGTGGACTAAAGAGCCATGAAGCATAGGAAGACAAAATGGAAAGGGGCTGAGGGGAGGAGAGAGGGGGCACCCTGGAGATGACAAACCCACGGGGTAGATTTCAGGATCTAAAACAAGTTCTTCACAAATACCAATTTATAAACACCATAGAAGATCAGATGAGATGATGCACATGAGGGCACCTTTTGAACTCTAAAGGGCTTTAGAAATACAAGGTGTTATTCTGTACTATTTCTGCTCAGTGCAGACTATAAGACAGATGCTATGGAGAGGCTAGAGATTTATGATAATGGCTCATCACCCACAAGGTACTTACACAATTTGAGCAGTTGCATTTAATTAGCCATTGCCTCTCATGTCGCCTCTGGGAGAAGCTTTCTAAGTGGCCTCTCCACCTCTGCCTTCTCCCCCTATTCATCCATCTGCATGGTGCTGCCCAGTTAATCTTCCTGATGCACAGCTCTGATCAAATACTTGCAGTGTTTCCCTTGCTGACTCCGTGGAGCCGGGAGTCCTTGGCTTAACTGTCAAGATGTGCCATAATCTAGTCCCACAGGACTTTCCCAATTGATTTCCCTCTGTCCATCCTGGTAGATGTGGGCTCAGGAAGATCAAGTGGCTTATCCAGGATCACACAGACACCGAGTGATAGATGCCAATGTTCCCTCATGTCTGGACCTCTGCTTCCAAGACTGTCGTTCTCTCTAGGCTGTCACTTTTTCACATGATGTTGCAAAGGATTGAATATTTGTTTTTTTGTTTTGTTTTTGGTTTTTGGTTTTTCTCCAGTACTGGGAATCGAACTCACGACCTTGCACTTGCCAGGCAGGTGCTGTGCCGCTGAGCTAAATCCCCAGCCCAAGGATTGAATATTTGTGTCCCCCCAAAATTCTTTTTTTTTTTTTTTGTCTTTTTGAGACAGGGTCTCGCTATGCATCAGGCTGGCCTTGAGCTTACTTTGTAGCCCAGGCCGGTCTTGAACTTGCAGTGATCCTCCTGCTTCAGCCTCCCAAGTACTGGGATTACAGGTGTGTGCCCCATGCCCGGTGTCCCCCCAAAATTCTTGTTGAGACACTAATCCCAACATGATGGTATTTAAAGGTAAATTACTTTGGGGAGCTAATTAGGGCACGAGAAGGGATCCCTTCAGAAGGGATTAGTGCCCTTTTAAGAAGAGATGAAAGAACCAGCCAGCTCTCTCTTGACCATGTGAGGACAAAATAGAAATAACAGTGTGAGAGCCAGGTGTGGTGGCACACACCTATAATTCCAGTACTCAGGAGGCTGAGGCA
>NW_004955416.1:7441636-7453427 GCF_000276665.1 Chinchilla lanigera | reverse complement strand
AAAAAAAAAAAAAAAGAAAAAAGAAAAAGAAAAAGAAGAAGAAAAAGAAAAGAAAGTAAGAAAAAAAGAAATTGACAGTGTGAAACTCAAAGAGAGCCTTCCCCAGAATCTGACCTGCTGACACCCCAAGCTTGGACTTCCAGTCTCCAGGACTGCGAAAAATAAATGCTTGTTGTTTAAACCACCAACTTAAGGTATTTTGTTATCACAGCCCAAATGGACCAAGACAGATAGATACTTCTGCAACAAAGATCTTCCCACTTAGAGCTTTCCTTCTTTGGAACAGTTTCTTTAGGACAGATTCTCAGGCTCTCCTGAGTGGGATTACCTGCTGTTCAGACATCAATATTTTTAATGACTTTGTGAGTTGGCATAATAATGATCCACAAAGGGCTGGGTTAGTTTGTATTTTAGCTGGTGATGTAAAACATATGCAAGTTTTGCCAGACTCTTTGCTAAATTGCTAATTGAATAAGGTTTCTATTTTTGTTTGAATTTTTTTGACTATTGAGATGGGATACTTTCCATGTGTCAATACACTCTTTGTATTTTGCCTTGTGTGAAATTTGTGTTTGTATCTTTAATAGTTATTAAAATATTCACATTTCCAAAGCTACAAATTTTTTAAAAATAAAAAAAGGGCAATCTTGAAGAGCTGGTAGGGTGGACTCCGTGAAATCAGAACAGAAGTCCCTGTCTGAGTCATATATAGAAGCTCTATCTCAAGTCTTTAAAAAGAATGGAGTTGGCCAGGGGTGCAGCTCAGTGGTAGAGCACCTCCTTAGCTTAGATGAGGTCCTGGGTTCAATTCTCAGTACAACAAAGATAAAATAAAAAAGAATGAGGTCAACTATGAGATGTGATAAAAAGATACAGTGAATGTTTACATTTTTAAAAAATGTATTAAAAAAATGTATTACAGCTGGGGGTGGTGGCACATACCTGTGACCCCAAAAGTCAGATCCTAAGGTAGGAGGATCACTGCAGGTTCTAGGCCAGCCTGGGCTACATAGTGAGTTTAAGTCTAGCCTGAACTACATAGCAAGACCCCATCTCGACAAAACAAAACAAAATAAAGCAAAACAAAATGTACTACAGTAAAAGATACAGTGTCATTAATTCTCCACAGAGTACTCCCCTTTGATCTGAACACAGTTATCCCCTCATTCTTGCCACTCTCTGAAGCAGTTCTGGAAGTCTTTTTTCGTTAGTTTCTTTAGTTGTACTGTTGTGTCTGCCTCAATACCCTAAATTGATTCAAATGTTTACTTCCCTTTCACGGTCATTTTGACTTTGGGGAAGACCCAGAAGTTGCATATTGTGTTGCCTGATCTGATTAAGAAAGTGGATAGAAATAAAATAAAATAACATAAAAAATTTTTAAAAAAGAAAGTGGATAAGGACACACTGTAATGTTTTTATGAGCCTGCGTGTGGTGGATTAACTAATAACACTCAGCTGAACTGAATCAGTGTGGTGCTGGGCGTGAAGGTCTACTTGGGGATTGTTGCCAACAGCATAAAAGGAGAATTGGAGAGGAAGATCATGTGCTATTATTCTCCTAGAGAAGCTTGTTGAACTGGCTTTCCTGATATGAACTCTGCTGTTCTCATCCTCGGAGGAGTTCGGGACCTCGCTGTCACTGAGGATAGCTACGGTTCTTTTAGGGGGAGCTCTGGTCCTTACTTTGAACAGCACTTCCTGGCTCCAGTGCAGATCCCTCAGCCTGCTGGCAGAGATCCTTCATCCCGCTGAAGCAGACTTTCTAGCTTCCATCACTGACCTTTGGGCCTTTGCAGCACAGATCTTTGGTGCAGACTTGCATGAGACATTGCCGTGGGCTCTAGGCCTCCAATTAGACTTGTGGAGGACATTGTCATGGGCTCTAGGGCTTCAGCTGGACACATGCAGGACATTGCTGTGGGATCCAGGCCCTCAGCTGGATTCTTTGGGTCTCTAGTGAGTGGACAGATCTCCCACGTTCTTTTGCATTTGACTCTTTGGGTGAATATTATACGATAATCCTATAAATTATGTGTCCTGTATTAAATTGTTTCCCTTGTAAACCCTGACTACAACACTGCCTTCCTGTTAGATGTAATCAGAAGCAGCATTTGCTATATTTTTTGTCATATCTTGTAAAGACACAAAAGAGGACTGCTAGATCTACTTCAGAAAGTGGCAAGAATGATGGGGTAAATGTGTTCAAAGGGAATGGGAGTATTCTGAGGGGGATTAATGGTGATGTGTTGTTTACTGTAATGAAGTTATTTAAAAACTTTTTAACTTTACATTTTAATTAATACACATTTGTCATACATATTGATCGCATTCATCATAGGGAATTTATATCTGTATGTAACATATCTTCATTCTTTTTTCCACATTGCCCTTCATTCCCTTCAACCCTCCTTCCCCTCCCTATTTACAAAAGCTTTGTTTCCATTTTTTCTTCTATTAAAAATTGTTAAACAGTCACCATATATTTTGATCATACCTGTAATTCTAAGTACTTTAACCCTAAACTTTAAATTTTAAAAGAAGAACTTAGGAGAACAGTATCATTTTGGAATCAGAGAACATTTTTCCCTTACACTGTCAATGTACCCTAACACTACCTACCACTCATTAATTTCAGATTCACTTTGGAAACTATATAACTGTACCAGAATAGCAAGGCTTTATTTTTTATGTTGTATTTAAAATATTTTACTTTTGATTAAACATGTAGCAATGTTAACAAAAACTAGAAGACATAAAAGGGTAGGTGGCGAAAAGAATGTCCCTCACTTTCCTTGTCTTCCAGTCCCTGGAGACACAAGACCTTGCATGTTCCTCCAGGGACAGCCTGTGTTTGTGAGAGACTCTACCTGTGTTTATGTTAGAAAGATAACGTGTGACATGTGCTGATCCACACATGGCTGTTTTGGAAAATATTGCCATCAGTACACAGAGAACTTAAGTATGTTTTTTTAAACTGAAGTACCGAATGGGTGTGTTTTACTGCAGGAAAGCCAAACAAAAACCCAGGACACATGTACAGACTCAAAAGGTATTTATTTCACAAACTGAGTCTGTTTCTGTAGAAATCCTGTAACTATTAAGCCACCTTCATGAATTTCACTCCTAATTCATTTTATTGAAAGTATGTTTATATATTTATGACAGAAATATTCTATGAAGAGCAAAGGCCACTTAAAGTGGAAATTATTTATTAAGTAAGTCAATTGTTAGAAGATTTTACTTCACTTAAAATGACATGTCCTCAGTTGGTAAGAAAGAGAGGCTGTATGTTTGAAAAAGTTTGCCCTATGTAATTCTCGTATTTGTTTTTAAAGACACAAATGTAATTCTGACAGTTTAATCTGCATTTTATTAAGAACTATCAAAGGGAGAAGTGTGAAGGAGGGCAAGTTACGTGATATACCCAGCCACAGGCCATTTGAGTGCTTGGTAGAACCCAGCGTACCAAGATCTTATGTCACAACATGGCCCAAGATGAATGTTTCTAAGGAGGGGTGACTTTTACCCCGAGTCACATGGGAAGGCACACTCTTTGAATGTGCTCCACCTCTTTCAATCACTGGCATCTATGGGTTTACTCAGAATGGCCCTGTGCTTTTCAGTCTACGCCATCTTTCGGGTTAAGAGTGCATCTGCTTACTATCTACTGTGTAAGGAAGGGGCTTCCTTTGTTTGCCTCCAAATTATTTGGGGGCAACAAATTTTACTATTTGTGGAGTGAATCATTGTTCACCCATCTGTACTTTGGATGATATGTTAAGCATTGTTGTATGTTTTAAAAATATTTTGGGTCTGGCGTGGTGGCGCATGCCTGTAATCCCAGTACTTGGGAGGCTGAGACAAGAGTACTGCTGTGAGTTGGAGGCCAGCCTAGGCTACCAGGTGAGCTCAAGGCCAGCCTGAACTGTGGAGTAAGACCCTGTCTCAAAAAGACAAAACAAAACAAATTTTGATTTTATCTTGAAATTTATCTTTCCAAACTTGAAATTTTAACCCTTTTCCTTCCTTCCTTCCTTCCTCTTCATTCTCTCTCTCTTTCTCTGTCCACCCCATATAGTAGATTAAATCCAGGGCCTTGTGGGGGCAAGTGCTCGATCCTGAGCTACATACCTAGCCCTTTTTGAAAATTTTATTTTTGAGACAGGGTCCCACTAACTTGCCCAGGCTGGCTTTGACCTTGCAAACTTCCTGTGTCAACCTCTTGAGTAGCTGGGATTACAGGTGTGCACTACCACAACCGTGCCTGCTTCTTATGGCAGATTTGGAATATATCTATCATCAGTCATGTTTCAGTCATGCTCACTTTCATCTGTTCCCAGTCCTGCTGAAATACTAACTTCTCACAGCTGTTTACCCTACTAAAAATGGAGATTCTCCCTTCTTCCCACCCCCTTATTCTTACCCTGCTGTTTTTCATAATACTTGGCACCTTCTAACATAGGTGCCAAAAATACATTCTTTTTAATATATTATGTATATTCTTTATTTCATTTTTAATGGTTGCAAAGTTTATTTGAAAAAGTAGAAGTGAAAAGTGAGGAAGAACCTGGCCCTGGAGTATAAGAGGAAAAAGCAAGATAAAAGAACGCCCTGAGGGACACTGGGCGGGGAATTGTGAGGAAAGCCATGAGAGCAAGCTCTTCTTGGCATCTGTGTACTTTTATGTCATCCATATCTCAGGAAACCTGTGAGAACTTCTACGTACAGATCCTGAGGGGCGATGCTTCAGTCCCACACCTCAGGCTGACAGCAAGTCCAGGCTGGCTTATTGAAAACCTGCTGGAGTTCTCACGAAAAGTCCATGTGTGGGGCTTTGGGACCTGTTCTGCACATGTGTTATGCAACCTTGTAATTAACAGGCCACAACTTCCCCAACCAGCTTTGCCATGCTCTAATCTCCTGTCTCTTTTCCCCCTGAGAGACACAGATCCCCATAATTCATGGGGTGCTGAGGGAGTGGAAGTCTGTCTTCTATAGCTTCTTCAAATTGGAAGAGACTTAGACCCTAACTACTGGGAATTATGTGCTCTCCAACTACCTTGGGGTGCTGTGGCTCACTGGCTGAGTTGAAGAAAGTAAAACCTGTCAGAAAACAATGAAAAAAGGGTTAAAGACTATTCAGCTGCTTGTTTGACAGGACAAAAAAAACCTTCACAGTTAGCCCAAATATGAGGAGCATGGGGCCGGGAGGTAGCTCAGTGGCACAGCACCTGCCTGGCAAATGCAAGGTTCTGAGTTCAATTCCTGGTACCAAAAAGAAAAAAAAATATGAGGAGCAGTTCAGATTTCCAACTTTCTGTAGCAACACAGGAGCCTTGCTTTTTGAAGAGAAATCTCAAGTCTTCCAGAGGTTTATAGCAGCAGCTTTCTTCTTTTGGATAAATTTTTCAGACAGTTCAGGTGGGACTGGCTGTATTCTAGAAAGATGAATCTAATTCTCTATCCCTGCCACCTTTACTGCAGTGAGTGTGGCAAGGATCACTGAGAAGGGGCCTTTCCATTTTGGATTTAATTGGTCAGTGGGTGTTTCCTCTCTCCAAGTTTTTACAAGCACTTGATCCCCAGGGCGAATAATAGGTGGTCTGCCTGGGTCAGGAGCTGGAAGCACTTTATTCCCATACATTTGGATAGCCTGTTGTACTTGGCCCAGATTAATGAGATGTTGCAAGAGTCTCATAGTGTCTGAGTCTACTGCAATGGCAAACAGAAACACTGAAACAACACCCAGGATTTGGAGGCAGATTTATTTACATAGACAGGCACGGATCAGAATCATGTCTAGAATATCAGGCCCCCATCTCTGGTGGTCTAGGGCTTATATAGGATAAGCAAGCAGGAAGTACAGAGGCAGAATGGCTTGTCAGTGGGGACTGGTTCTTACAGTATGCATCACAGTGACCAGCCATTTCTAAGAATCAGGAGCAACGGGAACTAGAACAGGAACTACTACCTGGACAACTAACAAACAAAAGTACCCTGGCTGCTGGGGGTGGGGGGCATCTTCTGCTACACTACTGTCACATCAGAAACTAGATATGCCCTCCTATATAACACCTCAAATTGGCTCAAACTTAGCCCAATTTTGGGCATGTTACAAACTCTCAGGAGAGCTATTGGCAGCAATCAGAGCCAAGACTCAGGCAGCTCTTGGCAAAGTTTCATCAGAGCTTATTTTAGGGTCTGGTTGGCTCTCTCTACCTTTCCAGAAGATTGAGGCCACCAGGAGGAATGGAGGTGGTACTTTATTCCTAAAGCCTTTGCCATCCCCTTAGTTATTTGGGAGGTAAAAGAAGGTCCACTGTCACTCTGGAGAAACGTGTAATCCAAATTTAGGGATGATTTCTTTAAGAAGCACCTTGACTACCTCTGTAGCCTTTTCTGAACAGGTAAGAAAGGCTTCAAAAAAGCCTGTAAAAGTGTCCTTTAGGACCAATGTTTGTTTAAATTCCCCACAAGGTGGCATAAAGGTAAAGTGTAATTGCCAGTCCTCTTCAGGGAAGATGTCCCTCTCCTCTGTACAGGGTGAAATAAAGGCAATTTGGGCTTGCCTGGGTTATTGTAGGCATAGAGTGGGCAAGCTTTGCAGAGCTGTCAGGTGGTGGTCACTAGCCATAATCCTGTGAAAACTTGAATGACCGTTTTCAATGTAGCATCTCTTCCCATATGGAAAGAATCATGAAGTAGTTTTATAGCCTTCCACTGTGTCTCTTGAGGGAGATCCAGTTTGTTTTCTAAATAGCACTAGAGTCCCTTTTTAACTCCCCCTTTTCCTGAGGCCCATTTATCTTCCTGGGGAGTATAGACTCGTTTTAATGGTTCCTCAGGAACTGGAAATAAGGCTAGAGTCTTAAGGGGGGCTACGAGGCTGCCCTTTTTGCTTCCCTATCAGCCTTTTGACTTTCCCAAGGAGACTTTGGACGTGTTTCTTTGGTGTCCTTTACCATGCTTGACTGCGACCTGCTTGGGAAGATGGGCTGCCTCTAGGAGTTGTAGAATTTCCTGTCTGTGCTTTATAGATGATTGACAAGGCTGCTTCGATCAGTGATCCACACCTCCCCAGGGTTTTGAAGGGGCAGATTTTTGATGACCTGCCTGCTTGCACAGGTCTGAGAGATCACGTGTTCACAAGAGTGGCTGAAGGCATCAAAGATGCAGGACTAATAATAGTGGAAGTTTTTCTAATAACCTCAGGGTTGTCCAAGAGCATGGCCTGATACTTAGTGAGCCATTCACCTGTTAACCATAAGTACTTTTTGTCTCCAGAATAGCTCTGACTTAATGGGGAGTTAGAACTTCTAGTGTGTCCCAAAGTTAATTTGCAGCTTCTTCTGTTAGTACAGCTGCAAAGAATCTCTCATTAGAGGTCCCCTCAACCCCAACTATAGCTAAAGATCCAGAGGAGGGTTTTCTAGAGAAATAAGTCAAAAAAGAATGAAATAATTAAATGGCTCACCCATGACATCTAAGATTACCCAGGGTTCCTTGAGGGAGACGATGATGTCCCTGGACAGGAGTGTTGCAAGTTCCCTTGGGTCTGTTCAGTCATCAAAGCAAGAAATGAGAGTCCTGGCTGGCCCAGGCCCTCTCTGGGAGTGGGGACAGTGAAACCTCCAATGCCACGAGTCAGGCACATTACCTGTCTCACATACAGAGCAGGACCCGGGGGGTGGCTTAGTGCAGTCTCGTGCCCAGTGTCTGGGCCTCTTACACTTGAAACAGAAATGTTTTCCCCACTTGTCCGTGGGTTTTTCCCTAGATGACCGGGGTGGATGTAAAGCCTTGCCAGTAATGACAGCTATTATCTTAGCTTTTCCCTTTTGTCCCTTCTATGAGTCTTCATTGTTGAACACAGAAAAGGCCAGGTCCAGCAATTGGGCCATAGGTGTGTGTGGCCCCATCTGAAGTTTTGTAGCTTATGATGAATATCTGGGGCTGATTGACAGATGAAATGATGTCCCATTAGTGCTTCCCCCTCCCTGGAAGATAGATTTCTATTAGTATATTTACAAAAGACTTGATATACCTCTTTACCTCCATGCTACAGGTAAGAGCAGCTAGCATGCCAAACATCATTCTTAGCTACCTGTTAGTATCACACTGCCAGTTTGGTTCTGTTGAAGGGAGAATAACCTTTCCAGGGTGGTTTCTTTCGCTTTTTAAGGCACATTGTTTATTTGCATAGTTAATAGCCTCTCATACACCTGTAACTGAAAAGGGGTACTGACTTACCGGCTTAGGGACTATAAGGAGGAGGTGGAAGAGACCTCCCAGTATCATCAAACAGATCAGACACCCACATCCCTCTCAGAGGCAAGCAGGGTCTCAGGACAGTCACCCAGAATATCTTTCTCCTCAGGGGCCACTCTAAACACCAGAGTTCCTGATCATTTCTTCTGCTAGAGTCATAAAAGCCTGAGATTTTGAGAATGGGTATGGTTTTGGAATATTCAGAGGGAATTTTTCAAACTGTAGGAGACATTTATAGTTCAGAAAAAAGGTCCTCACTTCACCTCCAGTTTGCCAGGATGAGAATAAGACAGCTTCCAGACTCCTAGGCCAGGCAGAGGAAAAAATGCCCTGTGGGTGCCAGCCAAGTGCAGAGGCAGAGGTCAGAGCCAACCCCTCCAGGCTCTCAGAGGTAAGGCAGCCCCCAAGGATCCTCTGCACTGCCCTGAGCGACCTCCTTCAGAAAGTGAGGTCTGAGGTGAGGGCAGGAGCCAGCCAGAGAGACAGCTCAGGAGGTTGGGTTAGAACGGTAGGGAGACTGGATAGACCAGAATCCTGGGGGTCTCTGATTTACACACCAGACTCCTTTGTAAAGGTCATCACATCTGCACACACACACATACACACACACACACACACGCGCGCGCGCGCGCCCGCGCACAATATCCCATGTGCCCCTCACAACGGTCCTGAGAGGGAGGTTAGTATTTCACTCATCCAGAAGTCCTTACTTTCACCGTGGGAAACCCATCTCTCACAGTCATCATAATTACTGAAGCACCTGATAAAAACGAGCTAGTGAGAGCAGTCAAATTTACTGTGGTGTGACTGACACAGAAGGAAAGGCACCCATTTTAAGTACGCATGGTCCCTGACTTTGGCTGGTCTGACTGACAATTCTTCAACTTTTCAATGGTAAGAGAGTTATACTCACTTAGGGGAAAGCATACTTTGAATTTTGAGTTTTGATTCTTTTTTTCTTGAGCTAGGAGTGTACAGTACAATACTCCCTCTTGTTGCTGGGCAGCGCAGCCCTGAGGTGACGAGGACGGACAACCGATGTTCTAAGGTGTCCTGTGTGGTACAGCTGTGCCGTTCGGCAGGTTCAGTACAGTACATGCATTTATGACATGCAATATTTTCAATTTACTGGGGGGTTTTCAGGACATAATCCCATCATAAGTCAAGGAGCATCTGTACATTAATCATATTTTATGATGAATGTATCCAGTTTAAACTCATTTTCATGTACATCAAATTTGTGAAGAGCATGTTGGTGAGATTTTCCTAAGTATAATCCCGTGTTACCACCTCCCCAATGAAGGCAACCTTTCCGCCAACCCACCAGTTCCCTCCGCAGCCAGTGTTTCACTCCGTCTGGCCCCAGGCAAGCGCTGATCTATTTATGCAGCTTGGTTTTGTCCTGAAATTCCATATGAATGACATCATATGAGCCTGGCTTTGTTCACTCAGTGTAAAATTTTTAAGATTCATGGATTTGAATCCATAATTTGTTCTTTTTAATTGTATTGGCTATATCACCATTCATTCATTTATTTGTTTGTTTATTTGTTCTCCTGTTAGTAGAGATTTGAGTTGTTCCCATTTTTGGATGTTGTGAATAAAATTTCTATAAACATTCATGTACACATCATTTTGGAAATATATGTTTTCAGTTCTCCTGAGTAAATAGCCAAGTGGAATGACTGTTATGTTATGCATGTTAACTTCATAAAAAACCTGACAGTTATTGTCCAAAATACTGGTTCTGTTTACGAATCCCATCAGCAGTGAGTGAGAGTTTCCATCGTTCACAGCTACATGGACATCAGTCTTTTCATCTTAGCCATTCTGGTGGGTGTGAGGTCATTGTGGTTTTACTTTTACTTTGTATTTTTCATTTGGGTAATGATATTGAGCACATTTTCATTTGTTTATTGACCATTTGTGTGTATGTATATATATATATGTAGATATATTAATAGATATAGATATAGGTATATTTTTTAAAAGCAGGATTTCTTTCTGAAGTTCAGTTTGACCTTGAACTCACTATGTGGCCCAGGCTGACCTACAACTCACAGCAATTTTCCTGTATCACCTCCTGAGTGCTGGGGTTACAAGCATGGACCACCATACCTAGCTGTATATCTTCTTTAATGAACTTTTATTCAAATCTTTTGTGTATTATTCTTTTTTTTTTTCTTCAGTGCTAGAGATTGAACCCAGGGCCTCACATATGCTAGGCAAGGAAAGTATTCTAGTACTGAATTAATCTGCAGCAATTTTTATTTTATTTTGAGATAGAGTCTTGCTAAATTGCTCAGGCTGACCTTGAACTTGCTATCTTCCTCCCTCAGCCTTTTGAGAAGCTGGGATTTCAGGGATGTACCATCACATCTGACTAGCATAGTCATTTTAAAATTTTTTTTTATTATAGATTGATTGATTGATTTTTGGTATTTTGAGACAGAGTCTCACTACTAGCTCAGGCTGGCCTCAAACCCATGGCTATCCTGCCTCAGCCTCATGAGGGCTGGGATTACAGGCATGTTCTTAAGCCCTGATTTATTCATTTTTTTATAATTTGAATTTTTCATTCAACACATATTTACTAAAGAAATTGAAGCAATAACATTTCTTCTTTTTACAGGATTGAAAAGTAAATCCAGAGGAAAATGTTTACCTAACTTTTTTTTTACTGTAGAAAACCAGCAGCTTGTGGGCAGCAATCCCAAGTTATTCTGAGCAACTTCCTCTGCTGCAAAGGGTGGACTGTCATCCTCAAGCTATGCTGAGGGTCATCTACATGCCTCACAAACGTTACTCAGGGTGCCCAGATGTTTGGGAATGGACCAGTATCATTTGAAAAATAAAACTGAAAAAGCAGACATGGACCTAAGTGAATGGAAAGACAGTCCATGTTCATGGATCAGAAGACGTAATTTGGTTACGATACCGGTACTCTCCACAGTGATCTACTGCTTCAGTGAGGCCCTAATGAAATCAGAGCTGGATTTTTGTGGTAGAGATTGATAAACTGATTTTAAAATTCATATAGATATTTAGGGACCCAGAGTATCCAAAAGAATCTTAAAACAGAAGAGCAAAGCCTTGAATTCTATATCAGGAATTGAACTCATGACCCTGTGCTTGCCAAGCAGACACTGTACCGCTGAACTGTATCCCCAGCCCCAAAACCTTCAATTCTAAATTTACTACAAATCCATAGTAATCAAAACCGTGTGGTGCTGGCATTAAGGACAGAATAGAGCAATCAAATAGATCTGAGAGTCCTGATGTAAATTCTTACATGTATTTACAATCCATTGATTTTCAACAAAAGTGCCAAAACAATTCAGTGTAGGAAAAAATAGGATTTTCAACAAATGGCACTGAGACAACTGGTTACCAATTGCAAAGGAATGCAATGTGGCACCTCTGTCATACCCTATATGCCACAGATTTCTTAGAAGAAATATGAGAAGAAAGTACAGGGATATGGATGCATGTCTATTATTATGTGTTTCCTACAACAACC
>NW_004955416.1:7437459-7441021 GCF_000276665.1 Chinchilla lanigera | reverse complement strand
CAAGTGCCAGGTCCTGAGTTTGAGTCTTCATACAAAAGAAAAATTTGCCCGCTAGTATGATATGGATGGAGTGTAGGCTCATAGACCCACAAAAAATAGGCAAAGGATGTGAGTAGACATTTCTTCTAAGAAGATATGAAAATGAGCACTATTGATCAGGAAAGTGCAAATTACAACTACAAAGCAATGCCACTTCACACGTACTAGGGTGGCCATAATCAAAAAGATGTATAATAGCAAGTGTTGGCTGGGCTGCGGAGAAACTGGAACCCTCACACGCTGGCAGTGAGAATGGATAATGGTACAGCTACTTTGGAAAACAACCTGGCAGTTCCTCCAAACAGTAAACATAGAGTTCCTGTGTGACTCGGCGATTCCCCTCCTGGGAATGGATTAGTCAGCCAATGGATTCATCAGTTTTCCATGGCAACTGATTCATAAAGAGAAAAGATTTGTTCTGGCTTTGGTTTATCTTGGAGCCACTGGTTCATGATGGAGTGGCCCTGATGCTTTGGCCTCTCTAGGCTGCATACCATGGAAAGAGAGGTCTGCTCACCTCATGAACTGGGAAACAAGAAGGAATGATAAGCAGCTAAGGTTCCACATTGCCCTTCAAAAGTGCACCCCCAACAGTCTAAGGACGCCCTCCTCACGGCCCTTCCTGCTAACAGCCCATAGCCCTTGGCATAGGGCCATGCCAAAGGCTAAGCCTTTAATACTGGACTTTTGGAGAATGTGCAATATGTAACTATATACTCAAGAGAAATTAAAACATCCGCATAAAAACTGTACACAAATGTCCATCGCAGCACTATTTGTATTAGCTCAAAGCAGAAACAACTCAAATATCTGCCAAAACATATTCAATAGAGGCTGAATGTGGTGACGTGTGCCTGTAATCCCAGCATTCAGGAGGCTGAGGCAGGATTGCCGTGAGTTCAAGGCCATCCTGGGGTACATAAGTGAACTCAAGGCCAGCCTGAACTACATAGAGAAACCCTGTTTCAAAAAAACCAAAACAAAATAAAACAAATCTACAATTAACTAGGTGAATTTTACACTTCAAGCAATAGGTGAGCTGTTAAAAAAAAGATTGTGTAAACAGTATGGTGTATCGATCCTGCTTCAAAGTAGATATAAAAAGGACTTCCAAAGTGTAGACTGAAAAGCAGAAGAAAATATGGACAGAGTTAAGTAGGAAGTAAGAGATGTATTTTCTTCAGGATTCTGTCCCCACTGTTCTGACAAAAAAAGAACATTCTAAACCTAAGGAAAATGATGCAAGGAGTGAAACATGAAGAATCCTTTTTGTGTATGTGTGTGTGGTGCTGGGGATTGAATCCATGATCTTTGCACTAAGCTACATCCTTAGCCCTTTTAATTTTTCTTTACTTTTTTTGAGACAGAGTCTTACCATTTCAGTCCAGACTGGTCTTAAACTCACTATGTAGTCTTGGTTGACCTCAAACTCACGGTGATCCTTCTGCCTCAGCCTCCTGAATGCTGAGATTATAAGCATATGTCACCATACCCAGCCCTTTCTGTTTTTTATTTTAAAATAGTCTCACTAAATTGCCCAGGTGAGATTCTAATTTGTGATCTTCCTGCCTCAACCTCTCAGGGTGCTGAGATTATGAGCAGAATACACTCTTAAAAACACATCTGGCAGGGGTGGTGGTGTAATTCCAGCACTCGGGAAGCTGAGGCAGGAGGAGCGGGCCTAGGCTACAGAGTGAATTCAAGGCCAGCCTGCACTACATAGTAAAACCCTGTCTCGAAAAACAAAAAAACCCCACCTCCGAACACACACAATCTGGCAGCCAATGCCACTTATGGAGATGCTGCTGTGTGGGGTGGGGAGAGCCCTGCAGTTTCCTCCGAGAAAAGGGACATTTCTGAATTTGTCATCTCCACTCCCCTGTACTATTCGCACCATCAACCCAGGTGCAGAAGTCAGGGAGGGAGCAGCCGAGCACTTCAGGTTGTCGCTCCTTTCCTGGGTGCCTCCTTGAGTTGGGGCCAGAGCGCGGCGGAGGAGGACGTTCTCAGGGGCGAGACAGAGGCCTCTCAGCCCAAAGAGCGCAGCTTCTGTGCGCGGCACTGCCACCTGGTGGCCTGGGCTGGTCCAGCCTCTGTGTAAGGCCCGGGGACCCTCAGTGGGGCTCCTTCTAGCCTCCAGAGAGAACACTGATAATTCAGTAACATTCTTTTAAATGTCATTTTAATTGTTTTCTTAGCCGAAAAGTAATTCATATCCACTTCATAAAACTTAGAAAGTACAAACATGGAAAAAGAAAGTAATAAAAGTTACTTGCAAATCCAATCCCCAGAGATAACCAAGATTAGACACTTGGGTTATATTTTTCCAGTCTTTTTTCTAAATGTTTCTTTTTTTTTTTTTTTTTTTCTGAAGCAAAAGTTGAATTATACCATGCATACTGTTTTTCATAAACTTAATACAGTATATATAGTATGACTATCTCTCTGCTTGTTAAACATTTTTCTGTAATACCTGCTTTTTAATTTAGGAAAACTTGAAAAAGGTACAAAAATAGAAAATCTAGTAATGGGTGCTTGTATATAAATCACCTGGCCACTATTATTGACACTGGGCTGATTCTACATCATTTTTGATAATGACGGTGTAATCCTTTCTTTGGGTTCATGAGCTATAGTTTATTATTTAAATTATACCTATTGTAGCTTAGCATGGTTATTATACCTATTGTAGCTTAGCATGGGTTCATGAGCTATAGTTTATTATTTAAATTATACCTATTGTAGCTTAGCATTGTAGCTTAGGCATGTCTATAATCTCAACACTCAGGAGGCTGAGGCTGGAGGATAAACAATGCTGGAATGAAGATCCTTGTTGCTGAGTCATGCAGAAATCCACTGTTATTCGCTTGGTCAAATTCCCCAGTGTGAGTATGAAGTTCTTAAGGTGTTGCATGCGTACTTTATTAACAGGACTTCCCATAACAGCTGAATGAGGACCCTTCTAAAATGCAGGATAATTCAGGGCCTTTTCCTCATATAACAATGACAAGAAGCTACTAAAGAAACTTAACAATGACAAAAAGAAATTATAAATTCAGAAGTGTTTTAAATTAACTTTTTTTATTAGTTACAACTATACCTATATGCTTTTAGTTCCAACTTTCTATTTTTAATTTTTTGTTAGTACTGGAAATTCAGCCTTCTCACTGAATTATATTCCCCAACCCTTTTTATTTTTTATTTTGAAACAAGGTCTTCCTTAGTTGCTCAGGCAGGACTCAAACTTGAGATCCTCATGCCTCAGCCTACCAAAGTGTTGGGTTCGCAATTGTGCGTCATCATGACTAGCTCAATTTTTTTTTTTTCAGGTACCAGGAATTGAACTCACAACCTTACGCTTGCCAGGCAGGCGCTGTGATGCTGAGCTAAATCCCCAGCCCCGACTAGCTCAATTTTTAAAGTAAAAAGTTTCCAAAAACAGAAAAAAATTGAAAGAATAGTATTATTAATGCGCTCCTATATTCTCCACAAAACTTCAACATTTTTAACATTTTATTGATAT
>NW_004955416.1:7425011-7432361 GCF_000276665.1 Chinchilla lanigera | reverse complement strand
TTTCTCTAACAGCTTTTAATATTCTGCTCTTGTGTTGAATTTCTGGAATCTTGACTATTACATGTTGTTATGGCTTGTGTCTAGATGGTTCCCCCCTATCCTGCTGAAGCCTCATGCAGTCATCTTTTTCAGAGGTGGTTGAATCTAGAGTGTGCAATTGATTCATGGTGTAATGCTGGGATTAAGGATGCTAGGATGGTGGGTGACTACTAAATCCATCCATTGGTTGATTTGGCACCTCCCTAATCCTGGCAGTCTGCATACAATAGTACAAGGGACAGAAAGAGGCTTGAGGCTTGTCTTATCCCTTGCTTGTTTGCTTTGCTACCTTCTGCCCACCATATACTGTCTCTCCTCTGCAATGCCTGTGTGCCATGCCACTCTGCCTTGGAGCCAGCCCACTATGGACTGAAATCTCTACAAACTGTGAGCTAAATAAACCTTTCCTCCCTTAACTTGTGGGTGTTGGGTATATTGTCTCAGCAATGAGAAAAGTAGCTAAGACACATCCCTTGGTATAACTTTTTCTGATTATGACTGTTTGGAGTTCTACATGCCTCGTTTTTCTGTATCTTAAATTCTTTTTTCCATGCTTGGAAAATTTTCTGCTATTACTTCATGAACAAATTTTTTATGCTCTTTGTGCTATTTTCTTCTGATTCTCCATTGATTCCAATTAATCATATAGTAGTCTTCTTTGTATCATCTAATAGCTGTTGGATTGATTTTTTGTGGTCCCTTGATATTTTTAAGAAGCCTTTCATTTGATGATAGCTAACCGCAACCCTGTCTTCTAGATCTGATATTTTATCTTCACATTGGTAGACTCTGCTGCATATACTTCCAGTAGAATTTTTAGTCTCCTGGATTTGTCTTTGAGTCTGTTTATGAAATCCAGTGTCTACTCCAGATTCACTAACCATTTCCTTCATTATGGTCATCATCTCTTTAATTATCTCCATTTTGGTTTTCTCAAGACATTTATTCTTTTCTTTCATTACTTCCACTGCTACTATTGCATAAAATCCAGCTGGGGGGCTTTTGATTTCTTCTACCTTGATGCCTCCTTGATTTGTCTTGGGTGCATTGGGGGTCATGGGATATATCCTGCTTCTGTGCTTTCTCTTTTTCTATTTTCTTTTGTTTAGTTGTTTATTTGTTTTCTGCATTGAAGCTTGTAAATTGCTTATTGTATGTAAGTATTACTAGTATCGAAACCTCTGTAGGAAATGATTACTTTTCTTCTAGGTGTAGCTGGCTTTTGGCTTTTGAATCTGACCCAGGATCCTGCCTCTTCAGTTTATTAGGAATAAAAGGTTTCCACCTATTTGGCCTAGCACCTAGACCTTTGGTACTGGACTCTAGTATTGGTTATGACCCCCAGACAATCTAGGTTTTGGCAGACAGGAAAGATCAATGGATCACAACAACTATGTCACCTTGGCTAAAATAGTACAATCAGTAATAACAACAGCATTAACCACAAACTGGAAAATAACAAGCTGTGATAACTATTTATTTGCCACCTTTAACCATAAGTACAAGACTTATAACAAAATCCAAGACAAATCAGAAAATTACATACAGTAAATATCCACTCAATAGAGTGATTTTACACTAAGGGGAAAAATTTTAATGGGATAAGAGGAAAAAATAGAGAAAGGAAAGAAGAGAAAAAGATTAGAAGCAAGGCTGAAGGACAAAGGGAGATTACCCAAGCCTTGGGAAACTGGTAAAGAAAACAAGAGGGAAAGAATGAAGGAAAAAACAAAGCAAAAAAGAAAAGCCTAAAAATGTTCACACAAAAAAGCAAAACCAATTTTTAAAATGAAGCAAAAAAAAAAAAAAAGAAATATCTCTATGATTTGAAGCCTGTGGTTATCTTCTGGGGTCTACAGTTTTATGGTGGTGTCTGATTCAGGGTGTGACTCTGCTCTCACTGCTCTCACTGCTCTCACAAAGAAGGCATTTAGAGCCCAGGTCCATGCTGGATAATCCTAGTAAGCCTGCAACAGGATTAGAGCAGAATGCCAGTTCTGGTTTTGTTGTGTTTTGTTTTGATTTTTAGTCTTGCTATGTAGTTCAAGATGGCTTCAAACTCACTATATAGCCCAGGCTGGCCTTAAAATTTGCCATGATTCTCCTGCCGCAGCCTCTCAAGTGCTGGGATTTCAGGCGCGCATTACCACCACACCTGGCATCAGGTACTTTCAAATCCACAGTTCAGTCTGACCTAGGCCTCTGGTCATGGGTTGGGGTCTGAGTTGTTTACCTTGTAACACTTGGGATGTCTCTTGTCAGCCTGATCACAGCTCCGCAACCTTGAATGTCTCCTGTGGTTGTCCCTCATCCAGTCACTGTGGGTTTTTAACCCTGGGAGCCCTGAGATAAAGCCATCCCATGGCTGCTCTTAGTCCTGGGTTCAGTTGCTGCCTCTCTAAAATGTCATCTGACCAAACACTGTCTCCAGGGAACACAGAGGTTGCTTGGGCTGAGTCACACACTAGCTGTTGTAGCATACAGCATCCAGTGCTCTGTTGACTGGTGCGTTTCTCCCTGGAGCCCTCTGGAGTCACCTGCCTCACTGTGTCTCTGTAGATTCAATCTTCTCTCACACCAGGAGCCAGGGAAAAAGTGCAGATTGTCCCCTCTTTTTTTGTGTTGAGGTCTGTCCCTTTACTTTCTCAGTGGGCTTCAGTTTTCCCTTCAGATCCTTCCTTGGCTCCAAGGATCTGCCTCTGTCCTTCTTTTCTTCCCCAAGTTGTTATTTTCCCAGTGTTTGGATTCTGAATCTTAAAGAAGTTGATTTGTGGCCTCTTACCACTCCACCATCTTCCCAGAAGTCCTCTACTACCTTCTTTTCCCCTTTGCCACGAGGTGGACTTGTACCAGATAGAGGCTGTGCCTGCTGCCTGTATCCCAGAATAGAGACTGTAACACAGCAGAACCAGCAATGACTACAGGTGGCAAAATGTGCATGACAAAGAAATCTTTGAGTTCTTCATTGCTGCAGTACAACTTAGGGAAAAGTAACTAAAACAGAAACCTGTGAGCACTGACATTTCATCACAGCAAATCCTCACTGCATCCCTGCATTTGAGGACAGGATTTGTGATTCTGTGTAACATCTGGGCCCTTAGGTTCCAGAGCCACTGTGTCTCTGTATCAGATCCTGCCCTCAGGCAGCTCAAGAAATGGCTCTGGGGAGAGAAGCCCAGGTCAGTCTGTGCAGGTTGACTGAGAGAAGGTTTAGGGGGAAAAGGTGGTTCTGGAGCAGAACACATATAACATTCCAGATAGATAAATAGATAAATGGGTGATATGGTTTGATTTGGGTTTTTAAGAGTCAGTCTATGGGTTACTGACGATCTTAAGGCCATTTTGACTAGACAAGAACAACAAAATGAGGAAAATAAGGATTATGTAGTGAAATTTGCAGTCAGTTTTAATTCATTTTAAAGGTGTGTTATTTGGATATGGTGGCTGGTGCATGCCTGTAATTTCAGCACTTGGGAGACTGAGGCAGGAGGATCACTGGGAGTCCAAATGCAGCCTGGGCTACATAATGAGATCAAGGCCAGCCTGAACTACATAATGAGACACTGTCTCAAAAAAAGGTGTTAATTTACCTGACAAATTATTTATCTGACTAATTACTAAAGGAAAAAAGTAATTTAACAGTGGAGAGACTTGGTAGCCACCATTTTAACCAAGTGATCAGAGAACATATCCTCTTTTTTTTTTTTTTTTTGGAGACAGGGTCTTGCTTTGTAATTTAGATTGGCCTTGAACTCATTATGTAGCCCAAGCTGATCTCAAACTCATAGCATTCCTCCGGCCTCAGGCTCCCAAGTGCTGTGATTACAGGTGTGCACCACCATGCTGGGATTTTTGTTTTGTTTTGTTTTATTTTTTTGAGACAGGGTGTTATGCAGTTCAAGGTGATCTTGAACTCACTATGTAGCCCAGGCTGGCCTCAAGTTCATGGTAATCGTCCTGCCTCAGCCTCCTGAGTGCTGGTATTATAAAGATGTGTCACCACACCCAGCTTTAAATTTACCCTTAAAACAAGATGAATCCATGTCATGTGCCTCCTGATGTCATGCCTTGAGAAAGGCCAGATCATTTCTGTGGTTTTTCTGTTTGTTATTTGGCAAAAATGAATATGTGAGTTTGATCATAAGCAAACATCAAAAAACTGCAGTGGAGGGACAATCCACTTAATAACTGGCCTGTGCTACTACACACACACACACACACACACACACACACACAGAGTCATGAAAGACAAAGAAAGACTGAGGAACCATTCTGAATTGAAGGAAATGAAAGAGACAGGACAATTAAGAGCAGTGTGTGATCCTGGAGTGGATCCAGGACCAGAGAAAACATCTAGAAAAAGAAAAGAGCAGGCAAAAGCAGAGGAGAAGGAGGAAGAGGAGAAAGAGGAATCAGAAGAGGAAGAGGGCTGGGAGGGTAGCTCAGTGCAAAGACGTATGCCGGGCACCAAGCCCGGGGCTCAGCCCCTGGAACAACAACAGAGCATGAGAAAAACAAGGATGAGAAGATGAAGGAAGAAGGAACTAGGTGGAGAAGGAGTGGCAGTAGGTGGACCAGGAGGGGACATTATGGGAGTAATTGGCAAAATTTTAATTAATATGGTACATAAATTACAACATTGTATAAAAATATTAATGTCCTGATTTTGATGATAGTTCTGTTTAGTATTTCAGAGTAAAGAAATGCAGTGTCTACAATTTAATCCCAAGGGGATGGGGTCAGTGTGGAAACGCAAGGACTAAGCCTGGTGGTGTTCACCTGTAGTCACAGCTACTTGGGAGGTGGAAGCAGGGAACTGCTTGAGCCTAAGAGTTTCAAGACCAGCTTGAGCAATAGTGTGAGATTCTATCGCAAAAAACAACACAAGCATGTTGATACATTCCTGTGATCCCAGCACTCTGGGAGGCTGAGGCAGAAGGATCACAAATTCAAGACCATCCTGGGCAACTTAGTGACTTAGCATGATTCTGTTTCAAAATAAAACAATAAAGAATTCCCAGTACCACAAAATAAACAAAAATGTATATGCTTTCCTTTCTCTTGTTTTCCCTCCCCTGCCAAGTGTGTGTGTGAGTGTGTGTGTGTGTATGTGTGTAGAAAGAGAGAAAAATTATTAACTGAATAAGACAGAATACAGTCAGGTAGCACGCACCTGGAATTCCAGAACTCTTTTTTTTTTTTTTTTTGAGACAGGGTCTTGCTATGTAGTCTAGGCTGGCCTTGTGCTCATGGCAATCCTCCTGCCTCAGCCTCCTGAATGCTGGTATTATAGGCATACACCAACACGCTTAACCCAGCACTCTGGGAAGCTGAGGCAGAAATCACAAATTCAAGGCCAAAGTGGGCAGTTTAATGACTTAATGAGACTCTGGCATAAAATAAAGGTAAGAAAGGGCTGGAGATGTAGTTCAGTGTTAAGCGCCCATATTCAACCCCCAGTACTAAAAGAAAAAAAGGGCAAAATGATAGTTGCTGAATCTGGATGAAGAATATTCAGTTCAATGTCTTTTCTTTTTTTTTTTTTGGTACAGGGAATTAAACGTCAATGTCTTATTCTCCTGAATTTTCTGTAAAGTTGAAATTATTTCAACATAGTCTTTTTCTTTAAAAAGCTAAATTTCATTAATTTTGAAATGATGTCATTTCCATATTTTTGGAATTAAAAGTGGTTTATAAAAGGAGTGATGGTGACTGTAAATGGAAGTAGTTTTCAATGAACTCATTCGGCAAACTAAAAATATAATCACCTTGCGCAGCCCCGCCTTGAATGTTTTCCTTTGTGTTAAGAAACCCTAAAACGTGTGCAGAGCTATTTCACTTGTGTAGCCCTGAAAGGATGGATCCTGCATTCGTCCCAGGCCAGGGCACGGTGTGTCCTCAGAGATAAGCTGATAACAGCTCTGTGGAGGCCTCCGGGGGTAACAGGGCCCTGTGATCACGCATCTGGGCACCCAGCCATAGCACATGTCTCCAGTGCCCGCGGGAGAGGCCCAGCGTCCCCTGAGTTGTGATTGGCTGTCCGGCCTAAGGTGTGGTGGGTGCTGCGGAGTAACCAGAGGGACAGAGTTACCAGGGTTGATGGGCCTCGGCGGAAGGAGCAGAATTAAGCAAGTCAGGGAAGAGGGTAATGATCTGCCCTTCTGGGGGACCGTTCTTCCCTTCAGCAGGTCCCCAGAAAGAGGCAGTGTTGTCACTATCAACTTGTAAGAGGCAGCCAGGATCATATGAGCCCTTGTTTCCTTTACCAACTCTCCGTGGGAACGTTCTGGAATCCTGAGTGTGCCACACGAAGGGTGAGGCAAGCTCCCCCTCCTTCACCATGAAGGGCTGGGTAGCCTGTACCTCAGGAGCATGCAGGACACCGTGGCATCTAATACTAAGGAACAGGGTCCGGCTCCTCCCTCAGAAAATGCCGGAGGCCGAATCTGCGCTGCTGGACAAGGAGAGAGGATCTTGCCAGCGTCTAGACCCCCCGACGGTTCTGTGGTCATGCTCGCGGGTGGAGGTCGGGCTAGGGGCTGGAGGCTCACAGGAGGATGCTGCAGGCCACACAAATGCCACCAGCCCCCATCAGAAGGTTCTGTGCTGGGCTGAGCCAGGAATCCTAGATGCAAACGGGTTGAGGACTGAGCCAGGAACAGACGACAGGAGACAGCAGCCTGTGGGCGTGTTAGGGACGGACAGTGAGGCGGGGTACCAGAGAGGCAGAAATGGCCACAGAACCGGCTAGACTGGGAAGGAGATGGACCTGGGGGTGAACATGAATATCAGGCTTAGAGCTGAAGGAGCAACGGAAGGAGCCTGATGGCCGGACGAGCAGCATCGTGTTCCGGAGTGGGGCTGATGAAGGGCCTGGGGAAAGCCGGGTCACTGGGGAAGAGGAGGTGGAAGGCAGAGGGGGAAGCAGCAGGCGAAGACCAGGTTCGGCTGCCGGAGGTAGAGGCCCGAAGAAAGAGGGCCACCCCGGGGTCTGTGCAGGCCACGCGCCGCGAGTGAGGGTGTCAGCGCCGGGAGCGGTCCTGCTTATTCCCAAAATAGAGGTTTTGGGGTGCAGGGGTATGGGGTGCCGTCGGGAGAGGGGTCAGAAATGAGCTGCTCCGTAGGTCTGAAATGCTGCCCGTAGGACGGCTTGGTTCTCATCCGCCCCTGCACCACCAGCTTAGCGCCCTGGGTCCGTGACCCGGTTTTCACACGCGGCTGTCCCAACGCGGGCAGCAGGCGAGAGCCACTTTAAAATCCATCTGAAGCAATCTGTGCGGGCCAGACTGAGCTCAGGCCCTGACCGCGGCG
>NW_004955416.1:7409880-7424598 GCF_000276665.1 Chinchilla lanigera | reverse complement strand
CAGGCGCGGCCTGGACCCGCGCGGCGCGGGCGAGGCCACCGCGGGGAGCGACGGCTGAGAAACTGCTGGCCGCCCCGCGCCCGCGACCAGCGGGAAGCTGAGTGGGGAGCACGAGGGATCATCCGGTCCCCAAAGAGAGAGAGTTGGCCGATCCACGGGCGAGGCGGACCCGGAGCGCATTGTCGCCACGTCCTCACCACCCACCGCCCACCCGGAGGCTCCAAGGCTCCTTTGTTAGTGGAGAAACACTTGTGCTAGGGCCACTAACGGGAGCCCACGCTGGAGCGGGGCTGTTTCCTTTGCCAGAATGTGTACACACTGACGACCTAAGATGTCTGTCACTAGGCACAAACCCTGAGCCCAGAACGTGTTTCTAAGGCACGGAGTTAACCAGATGTGAGTGTTCGCAACCTGCCTTTCTCCCTGCTCCGCGCCTGGAGCAGGACTGAGCGACGCTCGCACTCCTTGGAGAGCCACTTGCACCAGAGCTTTAGTATCTCACGGGGATTTTATAGAAAAGACCGAAGAGGAGATCTGACACATGCGGCACAAGGTCCAGCCTTTCATTCCTCTAGATGCTTCCTTCCTTTTTGCCTTGTTGGCTGTTTCTCACCGACCCTTTCTCGGAGCAGCCTCTGGACCTCGTCCAGCCCTAGGTGCTCCCTCCTGACCCTCCTCTGGCTTCTCGCTCGGCTTCCCTGCAGAGGAGAGCCCTGGGCCCCGCCCCACACAGCCTGCTCCCTAGCAGTCACTCTCCGCCAGTGCTGGCCAAGTCTTTTTCTTCTCGCATTCACTTTACAGGTGGAAAAATCGAGGGTTTGGGAGATTCAGTTATTTCCACAAGGTCACGTGTGATGTGACAGAACCAGTATGCAAACCCAGGCGGTCAAACTCTTTTTCCCTCCCCAAGGCGCCCCACAGAGAGATGCGACTGGGTGATGTCTTCCTTCCCTACACCTGAATGTTCACCCCGGAACTGCTGCGTGTGTGGTCCCCAGGTCAGGAGAACGCTCATCTCTTGCATTCTGTGCTTCTTTGCCATGTAGACTGGGAGCAGTGTTTCTCAGATATAAAGATTGTGTCAGAAAGTTAAACTGAATGACAGCCATCCACACCGGTGTCATGTTGAGTTAAACAAATACAAATGTGGCTGAGGTACTGACTGATCTTCACACCCCTTATGAAGTTGGGACAGTGGTAAAGTGATTCTTTCTCATTGCAAATTCCCCGTATGGAAAATTCTGACATATATTACTTTAAAATATAAATCTTTCCACAGTGTCTCAGATTTTGGACTAATTATAAATCGTATGTGTGGTGTGTGTGTGTGTGTGTGTGAGGCACTGCTCTAAACATTTTCATGCTAACTTATTTAATAATTACAGCAACCTTATTATTTCAAAGATATTCAAAGGTATTTTAAATTTTAAGAAAGTTACTTTAAATTGAGGTTTCCTGTACATACAATGAAGTGTACCGGCTTTAGAGTACAGTTTTATGAGTTTTAACAAATGTGTGCACTCAGAAAACGATCCCCACAGTCAGGACAGAAAACACATTCATCACTTCAGAAAGTTTCCTCTGCTTGTCTCAGTCTGTACCATCCAAAGAAACCTCTCCTGGTGTCTGTTTTTTGTTTTTGGTGGTGGTACTGGGGATTGAGCTCAGGGCCTTGTGCGTGCTAGAAAAGTACTCTACCACTGAGCTACATCCCTTTTCCTGGTGTCTGATATCTTAGATTCTTTTTGCTTTTTCTAGAACTTCATTTGGAATCATAGTTTTGTCCTGTTATCACTGAGTGGTACATACTTCTCCATGGTATCAGTATATCACAATGTGCTATTATATTGCTGAGGGGTTTGGTTGTTTCTTGTCTTTGGTTATTTTGAGTAAAACTGCTATACTTATGGGCAAGTCCTTCAGTGGAGGTAGATTTTAACTTCTCCTGGATATTCAGTGGTTGAATTGCTAGGCACAGGGTAAACTATATTTAACTTTATAAAATACTGCTAGCTTTCTAAAAGGGCTATAAGTTTAGTCTTATATAAAAGTGGAAAATGAGGCCCGGGAAGGTTATTCATGTCAATACACACTAGCCCAAGAATAGGTGACCTAGAATCTGTGGTTGGGAATGCATTAGAAAAGGGGGAGCTGGGGCTCGACCTGGGTAAAGGGGTAGGGTACAAGGAAAGAGATGCTAAACCCGGGGACCAGCCTTGAACTACTCTCCCTCAGTGTGCGGCTCAGGGGACAGGGCTTCCCGGGTTAAACCACCCTGGCCACCCTCTCAGGCCCCCTTGGCCTACACTATTTGCCGCCCAGGCTCCACACCCCTCACCCCCCACGCCCTGCAGGAAACAGGCGAACTGCGGCCGTCGCCCTTTATAAAAGCCGAGCTCCCAAAAAACACGAGGCTAAAATGCTGTGTCCGGAGCAATTCTCCGAGTGCCCTGCAGGGGGCACCACTCTCGCCACCAGAGGCGGGCAGAGGGAGGGGCTTCTAGCTCCGGGAGGAGATGCGGGGTGGGCAGGGGCTCCGGCCTTGGCGGGAGTATTTCAGACGCCTGCTCTCTGCCGCCCACCCCAGCCGTCAGCACAGCACTCGCTGGACTGTTACAGTCGCTGTTTTCTCCTCCTGAGTGATTTTCTGTCCTTAGGAAGCTGCTCACATGGAGAAGCGAGATCACGTTTGTATCATAAAATCAAACATCTCAGCTGAATTATCCTTTGGCTGGAAAGACACCAACTTGCAGATTCTAACAATAGAGTTGTCGACACTGAACTGGGAATGGAGGAAATAGATTTTAAAACGTTGGTATTTCACAGAGACAGCCATTTGAACCAGAAAATACCATCTAACACAATGGGTAATTGAGTTAGAAAGCAAACAGATTTTCATCAATAAAATGGAAACTTCTTTTTTTTAAATCTGAAGATATACTCTTCAGGGGTCCAATTTACCTGGCAACTAGGTACCTTTCTGCCTTGTTCTGTCGCTCTAATATTTTGATTTACTTGGAAAGAAGAAGTGGAAATAATAAGGGCTCATGGTGAAAGGAGATAAAACCTGAGAGGCCTGATCAATCCACCAGATGTCCTCAGGTATCCACCGGGTAGCTGGGTGCAACACTGCCTAGGTCCTGAGGAAGCCAGGGCTGGCTGCGCTGAGGGATGCTGCTCAGGGTAAAGGCGTTGGATTCCACACCAAGCACGTCCAGGGTGCCATCAGTGGGGAGGCAAGACTTAGTCGCAAGAGATGATTAGGGAGCCCTGCGAGACTACCAAGTTGCCAGATGTGGTGAGCACACCTGTGATCCCAGCCCTCAGGAGGCTGAACCAGGAGGATCACTGTGAGAGGCCAGCCTGGGCTGCATAGTAAGCAAGCTCAAGGCCAGCCTGCACTATATAGGGAGAACTTGTCTCAAAAAAAACCTATGCAACTATGTCACCCAGTGAAAACTCACACCTTCTTCACACCATCATCCTAGCAAACCTGAATTAAAAATTTGGGGGTTTAACTTTTTTGAATAGGCAATACAGTCACAAGCTTCAAACATAGAAAATATTTGAAACATTTTCACACAAGTCTCCCGCCTAGGACAACTCTTGACCGCTCATCCCCTCTGCTCTCCTCCATTGTAATAGACCGAGCCTAGAGTTTTTTTATGTGCCAACAAGCACATAGAATAACTGGACTGTTATTTTTTTACCCAAAATGGAGCACACTCTACACACTGTTCTCTGTCTTGCTTTTTCCTCTTAATATATAACTGGAAGATTTTTCATGTCAATACACAGGGAATTTCCTCGTTTAAAATTTTTTTTTTCATAATATGATACTATCCTGTAAGATGAGTGAACCATAAATTAATTATCCAGTCCTCTTTGTATGGTCCTTTAGGTTGTTACCAGTGTTATTGCCATTACAACAATAATGTAGTGAATAACCGATTGTACGTGTCATTTTGCATGTAAGTTATATCCTTAAGGTAAATTCCTACAAGTGGAATTCACTGAGTAGAAGGACATGTATTTTCAGTTTTGAGAGATACTGTCAAATTACTCTCTGAAGTTTCTCCGACGTTATCTTATTTTTCCAACTCATCCTAGCAAACCCTAACTTAAGAAATGGAGCAAAGGATTGTTTTTGCTAAACTCTTACTGAAAAATGTTTGCAATGTAGTTTTCATTTACTTTTGTCTTATTAATTATATTGGACATTTTCCCATGTACATTTATTTATTTAATTATTATTTGTTTTGTTTTGTTTTTTTCTGGTACTGGGAATTGAACTCACGATGTTGTGCTTGCCAGGCTATTTAATTATTTATTGGGCGGCATCTTGCTGTGTAGTTCAGTCTGGCCTTGAACTCACTGTGTAGCCCAGCAAACCCCTCAAATTCAGTGTGATTCTCCTTTCTCAGCCTCCCGAGTGTTGGGATAACAGGCGTGTGTTATCATGCCCAGCTACTTTTTTAAATATTTATTTTTATTTTTGTGGTGCGAGGGTCAAACCAAGGGCATGCTAGGCAAGTGCTCTACTGCTGAACAGCATGTAGCTGTTCGTATATTTAAAGCTTATTGTGTTTCTTTTTTTTTTTTTTTTTTTTTTTGGTTTTTTTCTCTGGTACCGGGAACCGAACTCACGACCTTGCACTTGCCAGGCAGGCACTTTTGCCGCTGAGCTAAATCCCTAGCCCCGCTTATTGTGTTTCTTCTTTCTTTAATATCCTTGTTCATTTTTTTTATTGGGATGTTAGTTTGGGGGTTTGATTTTGTTTATTACTAAGAATTGTGTGTATAACTGGTGAGCTTTTTGTGATGCAAGTTACAAATATTTCCCCAAATGTTACACTGTCTTTTGTCTTTTGGCCAGGTAGGAATGTTTTTCTTTGTAATGTGGTTAGGTACATCACTCTTTTCTTCTGTGACTGGCAGAATCTAGTCGTAGATAGAAAGGTCTTTTCATTTGAAGGGAGGGGTTGAGCTTGTAAAAAGTGGCAGAACCTATATTTTTATAAGACAATAAACGACAAGGTATTTATTCCATGGTGCTGCCCTCCTTTCCTGTCTACATTAGTAGATAAAGGAATAAGCATGTATGATAAAATGACTCCTCTCTTCATCAGAGTAATGTCCTATCAAGATATTTGTAGACATTTTTGTTTATTATAGTCAAATTAACATAATGAACAGAAATTTAGTTTAGCCACATCCAGAGCTATATAGCAGATTCAGAACTGAAGACATTGGGAGAACCTCTATTTAGGCTACATTTTTATAGAATGTACCCCTTTCACATCAAAGAAGGAATATCCGTGAAAAGGATTAATGGCCATAATATACACATATATAAATTATTAAAGATAATAATTTTATTTATTTTTATTTTTTAAGATGATTTTAGATCAGAATATTCAGGTAAGAATATTCTGGTACTCATAACAAACTCTTAGTCTACTTTAATCCATCAAAAGTCAGTACGGTACACATTTAGCAGTTATCTGCTATGGCGAAGTACTGCTAGGCACTGTGGGTAATATAAGGAAATTGGGGGTCGTTCATGTTCACCCTTTAACATTTTACGTAATCTTGAACATACTTATGTGGAAGTGTGGGTATTAAGCCCTCTTTCCATGGTGTTTACCTGCAAGTCATCTAGACAGTTTGGCCAGGAGACAGCAAATATTAGTAAGCATGTAACTTTTATTGATAAAATTAAGAGAGGAAAACATCCGGTGATATAGCTCAGTGGCACTATGCCTGCCTGGCAAGTGGGAGGTTGTGAGTTCAATTCCCAGTACAAAAAAAAGAAAACAACCCACAAAAAAAAAAAAAGAGAAGAAAACAATTGATCCTTCAGGTGAAGAGTGGTGAGACCTGATTACAGTCTCCCCAACTCCCAGTCACTGCCCCTCTGCACCGGTCCCTTAATGAAGGTGGTGGAGGTGGTGTTGGTCATCTTGCACCCCTTCCTTCAACCCCTTACCCAACTCATTCCATCCTCGAAGGACTTTTCTGATCATTGCCTCTGTGCAATAAGTAATTACACATCTTCTGTTTTCTATTATTCATATATACATGTATATATATATATATTGTCCTTTTGAGACAGGGTCTCGCTATGCAGTTCAGGCTGGCCTTGAGCTCACTTTGTAGGCCAGTCTGGTCTCAAACTCACAAGGATCCTCCTGCCTCAGCCTCCTGAGTGCTGGGATTACAGGCGTGAGCCACCATGCCCAGCTATTCATATTATTTTATGTCCTGCATTTTTAGTGATATTCCTTTGCTTATTAGTTTGACTCTAATTACCACGCCTCAGCTTTGCAGTGCTACTTGGTGTGTTTGGGGCAGGGCTGGGTAGTGAAGTATGGAAATATACTTCAACATTTTGCACTCATCCTTATGAGGCTGATTTCTGTTTCTAAACTGCAGCAGAGGTAGAGAGCCACTCACCAGACTGCGTGCTCCCCTTTTGGAGCATTGCTAGGGGGGACTCCCAGTCAGAACTGCGTTTCCAGTTCCCCTCACCCACAGGAGCCCAGGTGCTAAGTGCACCCGAGCGGAAGTAATTGTGTCCTTCTTTCAGGCCGCCTTAAAGAAATGTGGGTGTCTTCTCCAAGTAGTCTCTTTGCTGACCGGCAGCAGAGGATAACCTGGTCTTAGGACACAGCAGGGCCATGTGATGGAGGAGTTGCCTGGGCCTGAGCTACCTGAAGGAGGAAAGAAGTTTAGCCCTGAAGTGCTCTGGGTGGGAGAAATAAGCTTCTATTATGTGAAATCTCTGAAATGTTGTGGTTCATGTGTGACAATAGTATCATCTTCATTAAAACAAAAATGCTTTCATGGCTTTTTGAAATATAACTTTAACATGAAATGTAGCTCAGTCCTCTAGCTCAGCGAGGTAAATTTGTTCCCTCTGTCCTTACAGAGGTTATAATTTAGTTGACTGTTCTGTTTTTAGCTGTGCGTTCTTTTGGTATCTGGTGACCTGAATGAACAATAGAGTCTGAAGTGAGATTTGCAGACAAACAAACCAAAAAGAAAAAGGGCTGAAAGGGATGGCACGATGCCCAACGAGAAAAGTCAAAATCTAGAATTATCTGGGCTGTAATGATAGGTCAGAAGCAACAAGGTGAAATTTAGGTGTGGACTCAAATTCACAGACAGCTGTTTGAAACAATTATATTGACTTAGAGATGATCATGCATTGGGATTTGCACCATTTGATGATAAATAATGGGAGAAGAAAATGGATGTATAAGGAAAAAGTGAGCACCACAGACTTTCTCTCTAGTTACCTAAATAAGGCATCTATCTGGGTCAGTCTGGGGAGTGTAGCTCAGTGGTAGGGCACCCACATAGCATGCATCCTAGGTTTGATCCCCAATGCTGTGAATGAGAAAAAAAGAAAAGAAGAAATCTGTATGGTAGTGTAAGCCTGTAACCTCAGCTACCTAGGAGGCTGAGGCTGAGGCAGGAGGATACACTTGAGACCAACTTGGGCAACATAGTAAGCCTCTGTCTTACAAACAAAAAAAGTCCCAGCTGTTTCAGAAGATTTTATTTTATTCATTTATTTTTTGGGGGTCTTTTTGAGACAGGGTCTTGCTATGCAGTTCAGGCTAGGCTTGCGCTCACTTTCTAGCCCAAACTGGTCTTGAACTCGCAATGATCCTCCTGCCTTTTCCTACCAAGTGTTGGGATTACAGGTGTGTACCACCATACCCAGCTTCAGAAGATTTTAAATTGTGATTCTTTGAGTGGTGATTTCTCCAGACATAGACACTTGTCTTTAGTTAAAAGACTTATTTATTTGAAAAATAACAATAAAAACAAATCAGAAAGAATATGTTCAAAGGATGAAAATGTAGTTTTTTATTCATTAAAGCTCACACTTATAGAAAAATGAGGACTTGGTCTATGTCAGACTCTGTCTAGGTGCTGACCTCAGTGGTGAAATGGAATATTTGCCTGAGTGAAATTATCATAACAATTGTAAATCATATTTGTAGAGCAGTACTGTACAATGGAAATGTAATGTGTAATGTTTGACTTCTAGTAGCCACATTTTAAAAAGTAAAAAGAAATAGGCAAGATTAATTACAATAATGTATTTCACTAATATGTCAAAAATATTATCTCAATATGTGTAGTCAGTACGAAAGATTATTGAGGTACTTTGCATTCGCTCTCACGTTAAGTGCTCAGAATTCAGGATGTGTGTTACACCTCTCAGTTCAGACCAGCTGCAGTTCAGTGCAGTAGGTGTGTGCGGTAGTGGCTGCTGCAGCAGCACCATTGTAAAGACTTCATTGTTTCCTTGACTCTTCACAGAAACCCTGTGTCCCAGGTATTGTTATTTATATTTCACAGGCAATAGCATTTTTATAGACGTGGCCCCCGGACCCATAGCTGTAATGGAAGAGCAGAGGCTCAAAGCCACCTCTCCTGGTGGCCGGTATCCCAGAGCTAAGTGGTTTGATGTGGAATCAGCTAAAACTGGCTTCAACTCCTGCTGCTGGGTCGAGTGTGGTGGTGCATGCCTGTAATCCCCATACTGGGGAGGCTGAGGCAGAAGGATCACCCTGGCTTCAAGGCCAGCCTGGGCTTCATAGTGAGTTTAGGGCCAGGCTGAACTACATAGTGAGACTCTGTCTTAAATAACTGAAGTAAAAATCCTCCCTCTGACTTTTACCAGCTGCGTTACCTCAGGCATATTTTGTCACTTGGACACTTGGTCTTATTATCTGAAAAATGGTAATAATAAGAGCCTTCAGGGGTGAGGGTGGGATTAAGTGAGATAATGCATGCAAAGGGCTCAGTGTAACACTCACCCATAGCAAGTGCTCCTGAAAGGGACTAGTTATCACCTTGACAACCAGCTAGGCTCTTTCTACTCCCTGTACTGCTTCTCAGGAGCTTCTTTCATTGCACAAGCTTATTTAATATTGAGGCAGGATTTTGCTAAGTCACTGTGCTGTCCAGGCTGAGCTCCAAGTTGTGATCCTCCTGCCTCAGCCTCTCAGAGTGCTGGGATTACAAGTGAGTATCACTATGCCTGGCACAAGTTTCATTCTTGATGTGTGATTTTTACTAAAAACCTGTGGCCTGTCAAGAGGAACTGCCCTAAGAAGCCCCCTGGGCCATGCCCTGAATGCAAAGGTGACCACTGGAGATTGGTCTGCCCTCTGAAGTGGAGGCCCCAGAGCTCAGACCCATCCTACCAGTTAGTCCAACAGGAATGAGAGGGCCCCGGGGCATACTCTGCCTCTTCCCTCTGGCTAGACTGTCATTTCCACAGAGGAGCCCCGGGTAAACATGACTATGGAGGAACAAGAAAACAGCCTGTTGCTAGACACAGGTGCAAGTCTCTCGGTCCTTCTTTTCAATCCTGGCCTTCCTTCCAGCCGTCACACCTCAGTGAAAGGAGTCACTGGTGAGGAGGTAATACGCTATTTTTCACAATCCTTAGGCTGTAACTACTTGTTAGATCCTTCTTGTGTATCTCTGTCTTCCTGAGAAACCACTTTGAAGATACCACCATGTATTACAGCAGCCATTGATATTTTCCTACTAAACTGTCCATAACTTTGTAATGTTTGTATTGTTCCTATGCTAGTTCGTAAATGGATGTATGTTTATTAGTATGTGTTTCCTACAACCATTGAGAATAGTCAATGATTATTCAATTAGTCACTCATGTATAGCTCTATTTATTTTCTTTAGAAACCACTTTGAAGATACCAAAGTATAGTACAACAACTATTGATAATCTCCTGCCTCTTTTGTCTGTAACTCACTATTATTTGTCTATTTGTTTTCCTGAGAAACTATCTTGTAGATAACAATATGTAAAACAATAACCATCGATAATTTCCTACCACTTGGTCTGTAATTTGGTAAGCCCTCCTATTACTATGTTATCCTTCTTTTACTCTTTAAAAAAAAAAAAAAACAAAAAGAGAAAACCACCGGTGGCCTGGATGGTGGCTTTGACTCCCAGACTCACCTCTTTGCATCGCAGCTTCTGTGTTCCATATCATCACCAGCTTCCTGCAGCACAGGGTCTGCAGACATGACAAAGCACAACGTAAAAGCAGCCCTGTCTGAAGTCAAACCCCACAGCCCCACCTGAGACCACTGCAAGGCGCTACCTCATGACCTCGGGGATTGTAAGAGTCTCATCACTCAGTTCTGGGACTTTTCCAAGCCCCCTTTTCCAAGCCCTTTGCCATCTACAAAGCTGAAGCTGAGGAGGAAGGCCATGCCCTCTCAGAGCTGGCATGTGTGCCCTCACTTATCTGCAGTGTTGTAACATAACCCTTCCCCCAGAGCCAGGTTTGGCTGCCTGCAAGCCAGTAAGAGTGTTTTTTTACCACCTTGAAAGAAATAACTGTAATAAAATATGCAACTTGAGTATCGAACCCACAGGCATGGTGCTCACATATGCAACATCCTGATGGCTAGTGACTGTCCCCACAGCGTCTTCCTTGCCAGTGTACTGAAGACAGGCTCTCACATAACTAAGTGAGTCGTAATTTAGTCATTCATTCAACAAATATCTATCAGGCCCGAACCGTGGGCCAGAGGTGCAGGGCGGCTAGGGGAGCAAAAGTAGACAAAGTTGCTGCCTTCGATGACCTTATCTTCCAGAGGGGGCATTGATATAAATCAAATATAGAATTACAAAGTGTAGTAAGCGTTAGAGAGGAGAGGGACACAGTGATCCGGCAGCAAACCGCAGAGAGATCTGATCCAGCCTGCAGGACTGAGGATGCTGCCCTGAGAAAATAGAAAGTGACAGAGAAGTCTTGGGAAAGGGACTGTATTAGGATCACCTCAGGCTCAAGGGTCATGCAGCTGGCTGCAAGAATATCATCACCATCAGCATCATCACCATCATTTTGCAGTGCTGGGGGTTGAACACAGGGTCTCAAGCAGGCCACACAAGCTCTCTGTCATCAAGCCACATCCTCCACACAAGAACACTTTATTTTATTATTATTATTATTATTATTATTATTATTTTTAGTCTTTTTGAGACAGGGTCTCGCTATGTGGTTCAGGCTGGCCTTGAACTCACTTTGTAGCCCAGGCTGGCCTCGAAATCACAATGATCCTCCTGCCTCAGCCTCCCAAGTCATTCAAGAACACTTTAAAAATGACCACTGCTCATCCTTTGGGTTGGTAGGTGGGGAGCTAGGATTCAAAAGTGACTCTCCTAAATCAGAAAGGTGGACGAATGCTGCACTGAACTGATACAAGTGAGCTGGGTGGGCCACAGCTCCTCCTAGTGCTATCCAGGGCCGCTAACTAGTCTCAAAAGACCTGGGTTTGGTGGCAGTAGAGGAGCCATCCCACAAGGACCAGGGTGGTGGCCCCGGTCTCTCCTTGGCAATGAGTGGCTAGGGCAGTAAGAGAACATCAGCTACCGGAGAAGAAGCAGGAAGGCAGGAGCAGCGATGGTGGATCCTCGGCAGTGAGTATCGCAGCCTCCCAGCAGAGAGAGGAAGAGTAGGCGGGAGAGGTCACACCCCAAGACTCTAATGTAGGGGCTTTGTCATTAGAAATCACAGCACTCGTTGTGTTATGCCTGATGACCGACCTCCAGGTTGTCAGGTTGTGAAGGCACAATAATACAGCTTGAAAAACATCCAGCATTGTGTGGTCAGCACAACTCAGTCCTCTGATACGAGGGGCAGGCACCGGGGAACATTTCCTGCAGCACTGGTGAGTAACAGGCATAGCAGCCTCCTGTTACAACACAAGGTTTAAATAAGACTTTACCATCAAAAGCATCATGTACTGTAGGCTCCGACTCTTTGGGTGCCCCCAACTCCCTCCTGTTTATAGATCCACTCTTGACTGAAACACACAGAACATGAGAGAAGGGGAACTTTACATTTATGGCCATTTAAGGAAATACAAACACAAACCCGTGCTAGTACTTCTTGAGCTCAGGCGAAGATCAGTGGTAGAGCGCTTGCCTAGCATGTTAGAGGCTCTGCGTTTGATCCTTGGTACCAAAAAAAATTCTTTAATGAAAATTTAAGAGCCACATTTATTGTTAAACAGGTAATATTTTTCATAGTTGCAATAGCTAAGACTCCATTCTAAACTAAGGCTACAAAGGCGGGTAGAATTAAACACAGTCCCTGCCCTCATCAACTCCTAGGATAGTAGAGACAGCCATTAAATAAATGCACTATCTCTGAGCTTCATCCTCCACCCAAGAATATCCTTTAAACAAAGAACCATGTGCACTAGTACTATAGCTATGTAATAATAGACAGGGTGCCAGGGGAGACATCTCACTGGAGAGCTTATTACAGGTCAGAGTGATAAAGGGTCGGGAAGGCCCCCCTGAGGAGGTGGGGATTGAGGAGATCTGAAGAGTAAGAAGGTCGCCAGGAGAATGGTGAGGGGCCAGGGGCGGGGCAGCCTTTCAGGGAGAGGCAGTCACAAGTGCTGAGGCAGAAAAGCAGGGCTAGCTGAGGACCCGAGAGAAAGTGTCCCAGGATGTGCTGCACCGTGCAGATCCATGGCTGTGCCAGGTGTCTGGGGTTTTATCCTGAGAGCAGAGGGAAGCTATGGAACGAGATAAACAAAGTGGGGCTGGAATGTGGACAGTGATGATTTGGGGAGATAAGCAGGAGGCTATTGCAATGGTTCAGATGCAGATGACAGTCACCACCTCAATTGTAGCACAGGGAGATGGAGCAGATACATGTAGAGGCATTTGGGAGGTAAAACAGAGGACTGTTGATTGCCTGGAGAAAAAGATGTTACGTAAGATTCCCCATGTGTGGCCTGTGGGATAAGATGAGTGGTGGTCATGTTTATCGTGATGGATGAACACAAGAAGCTAGGCTTGCTTGTTGTTATTGTTCCTTTTCTTTCCTTTCCCTCTTCCCTTCTCTCTTCCCCTCCTTTCTCCTTTCCCTTCTCCCCCTTTTTCACATCATGCATTTGGGACATGTCCATTGGGAAGTACCAGTGAGATGGCCAACCAGCAACATTCATTGGTCACTGGATGTGGGAATTTGTAGTTTAGAGAGAGAGGCTTGGGCTGGAGATTTGTATTTGAGATCACTGTTCTATATGGTGAGGGAAACACTGGGCATGAACCAGATGGCTGGTGGAGAAAGCGCAGAATCAGAAGAGAGAGAGGCCTGAGGAAGACTTCGAGCCTCAACATTCAGTGAACTGAAGCGAGCCCCACAAGGGCCAGAGGAACAGGAATCGGAGGGAGAAGGAGCCCAGTAAAAGGGGTCGTCCGGAGAGCTGGGGGAGGGAGTATTTCAGCAGAGCGTTGGCTCTGCGGGGTTGTGCGCTGCTGGGAGGTCGAGAATGAAACCTGAACACGCCCCCGGATCTTGTCAGTCAGAGGTCTTTCCCGACCACAGGGAAGGATGTTTCTGTGGAGTCCTGGGGGCTTGGAGCTGAAGAATGAATAGGAAGTTAGGAAATGGGGCCAGTGAGTATAAACAACTCTTTCTGGAAGCTTGGTTATTGGGTTAGAGCATGCGATTGTTATGTGGAAATCTTTGCATTAGAATTCACAGAAGCAAGTGTCATATTTCAATGGAAAGAGAGCTGCAGTTTGTCAACGGGGAAACCCACATACTGAAACAGAATTGGTACTCCGCCCACCGCGCCCCATTTAATGAATCTAGTGCCCTGATTCTGATGGGATTGCCGCAGGTATCACGGCTGCAACAGGACAGAGGCTCTTCACTTTGGGTGTGCACCTGTAAACCTGAGCAGCCTGTGTGCAGATGGTGTGATAGACAATTCTGATACGGGAACTTTTTTAGCCTGTTGATCTACTAGGAGCAGAAAGTGGCAGGAAAAGAAACTAATCGCACTGATGTCTGTGTGCATCAGAATTCCTGGCTCGCAGCACGCGTCAGCACCCACCATTCGGGGACCCTTCTTACGGTCCTGAGCCATCTTAAAAACAAGAGGCAGGGTCTGCTATGGGAGCACAGGCATGTGGCCTTCATTCAGGTGGCAAATGAGAACTGCAAGGGAATGAGGGGGTTGTAGACTGAAACAGACACGAAAACCCATAGCTCTGATATCTGATGTTAGGAGTGGCTGTTGTCTCTGTCATTCTGGACCTCGGGCTTCAGCCATTCTGACCAAACTGCAGACATTAACAAAATTCAGTGCTAGTAGGAACAGCATATTTTTCTGATCTCTCTTGTACAGTATATGCAAAAAAATCTAACCCTAATTTCTGACACTTGAAGCCCCTCCTCTTCTTTTGTCCTTTTTACCCGGAAGAAAGCAAACTCTGAAAAGTTGCAATACTTCTCAGGAGAATAGAGAGTGCTTGAAACTTTCACACTGGGGTCGGGGATATAGCTCAGTGGCATAAGTGCTTGCCTGGGAAGCCTGAGGTCATGAGTTCGAGTCTCGGTACCAAAAATAAAAGAAACTTTCACACTGGTGTTCATGGAGGCAAGTACCTCGGCCGCATGTCATTCAACGGCAGAGATGCTCCAACGAGAATATTAGTACCTACTTAAAGAAACAGCCAGGGGCACACTTGAAATGCATTTATTCCTAGATTGGATGCATTAAAACAAAAGGTTCTGCTGGGCATGGTGGCGAACACCTGTAATCCCAGCACTTGGGAGGCTGAGGCAGGAGGATCCTTGTGAGTTCGAGACCAGCCTGGGCTACAAAGTGAGCTCAAGGCCAGCCTGA
>NW_004955416.1:7391280-7409780 GCF_000276665.1 Chinchilla lanigera | reverse complement strand
AAAAAAAAAAAAAAGATTAAAAACAAAAGGTTCTCAGAGCCACTTATTTGACAGTAACAGTTTTCTGTATTCAGATGTCTGGTCCCTGCTTCTTCCCACTCATGAGCTCTTTGTCGGCTTTAAGACAGGACACCAGCGCCGCCATAATATCACACACCTGCCACGGATTCACCTTAGTAAATACCAATGTCTCCACCTACAGCACAGTGACTATAGCTAATAATGATGTATTGCACATTTGAAATTTGCTAAGAGAGATCTTCAGTGGTCTTACCACCCACAGAGGTAATAGATTTTGTTACTTCACTTGGTTGAGGTACTCACAATCTACACACTTTGTTATGTGTATATTAAAACATCATGTTGTACACCTTAAATACATGTGATTTTTACTTGTCAGTTGTAATTCAGTGAAGCTGGTGTGAGGAGTGCCCGTATCTCTGTGTCGCTGGAGGAGAGGGAGATGGATGCGCCTGGATAGGATCCAGCATGGGCTGGCCCAGGCCCCCTGGGGTCTCCCGGCAGAGCCCCTCATCCCTCCAGCCTGGAATGAAGATTATCCAGCCTTAAGAAAGAAGGAAATACTGTCAAGTGCTACCACACAGATGAATCTTCAGGACATTATGCTAAGCAAAATGAGCAGTTTCAAAAAGACAAATACTGCAAATGCTTTTATATGGGGTATCTAAAGTTTTCAAACTTACAGAAACAGAAAGTAGAATTGTGGTTACCTAGAGTGAGGGTAGGGGAAATGAGATGCTCAAGGGATATAATGTTTCAGTCATGCAAGGTGAAAAAGTTACAAAGCCATGTGGGGAGGCACACACCTGTAATCCCAGCACTAGGGAGGCTGAGGCAGGTGAATTGCTGAAAGTTCAAGGCCAGCCTGGGCTACATAGTGAGTTGAAGGCCAGCCTGAACTATAAAGTGAGATCCTGTCTCAAACAAACAAACAAACAAACAAACAAAAAAACCAGAAAAAGAAAAGAAAGAAAGTTACAGAAATCTATTGTACAATGTGTGCAGTTAACAATACTGTACTGTACCTTTAAAAATTGTTAGGGTCAATGCATATCATGTGCTTCACAATTAAATATTTTTTTAAAAGGACTCTGCTCTCTGTTCTAGAAACTAACTACCTCTGATATGGCTCTGGATGATGTTCCTCATGCAATTTTCTCCAGCCAAGCCTGAGAAACTTATTTTCCAAGTTCCTTCTAGAAAAAGAATGTTAAACTGAGCTTTCTGGACCCTTCAGGGGCTAGAATGACAGAGAGAGTCATCCAAGTTCAGAGTCAGGTGCGGTGGTTCAGGGACTGGTATTTGTAAGGAAGAACGTGGGGAGGGAGATGGAGGAGAAAGCAAACACCAGCAGGGTGTGGAGGAAGTCATGCCAGGCAGGGTTTGGCCAGAATCCCAAAAGACACAGTCCTGAACACTATGACCCCCAGTGTTGAAATCCCAAAAGATCAAAATTCAAAAAGTGTAATTCTGGGGCCGGGGATGTAGCTCAGTGGCGCATCACCTGCCTGGCAAGTGCAAGGCCCTGAGTTTGATTCCCAGTACCAAAAAAAAAGTGTAACTCTGGAAAAAAATAAATTTTAAAAATTCTTTTTTTTTTTTTTTTTCTTCCAATACCAGGAATCAAACTCACAACCTTGTGCTTGCCAGGCAGGTGCTTTTGCCATTGAGCTACATCCCCAGTCCCCTTAAAAATTCTTTAAAAAACACTTATTTACATTTTAATAGATTTGTTCAAGGGGCTGGGGATTTAGCTCAGCGGCATAGCACCTGCCTGGCAAGCACAAAGTTGTGAGTTCAATTCCTGGTACCGAAAAAAACCAAAAAACCAAACAAACAAAAAAAATAGATTTGTTCAAGACACATATAAAACCACAAAAGAATACTTCATAGGGCACTTTGCACAATAAAATTGGCAATGATAACATGCATATTTTTGCCAGTGTAAACTCTCAGGATTACTAATGATGATTGCACTGGTATAATGGTTCTGCGGAGGCAAACCACATTTATAGACAAATAGCTTGCAAAACAAATGTATATCACAATCATTGGTAATTGTGTGCACCCGGCTTTACCCCTGTGGTCCTCTGAAATCTTGATGGACAACCTAACTCTTTTAATGAAGTCAGTCAAAACCCATAGTGGGCCACCACTGAATGAGTCCCCCAAAGAGTGGAAATCTCAAAAAGTGCTATCTTTTACAAGTGCAGATGTACCAAAAGAGCGTCTCTTCATTTATCCAGGAACCTTCCACGCTTTTACACACACACGTAGTGCTTACAAAGACAACACGGTGATACTGTGCTTTTGCAAAAACAAACAAAAAGCATAAAATGGATTAGAATGTCCTACAGATCTTTACACAATTTATATCCTCAGTATTAGAAATGATGTGAAGATGAAATACATAACAGTGTGAATGATAGAAATAATGCTAACAATTTAAAATAGTGGTGGGGGGGAGGAAGAGAAAAGAAGAAAAAACTGAAAGAAAAACCTCTTCAACATACAGAAAGTATATTACAAAGAATCCTTTCCAACTGGATATAACTATATCCAGATAGGGGGACAGATTACGTGCAGGGGCAGTGCACAAGAGCTGGCTGAGGTTTGGGATCACTACCTGTATTTTGAAATCTTGCACTGACAATGAAACAGCTCCTTCTTTCTCGCCCTTTAGGGCATTGCTGTCCTCAGAGCGTCCCCATTCACGTTCACTTTCTCCGCGCGCTGCTCTGACTTGTTAAATGCCGAGCTGAGCATTCCGTGTGACACAGCTTGTCTTCGGTGCCATGCTTCCATGTTGCTCCGGAGATGTGGAAATCCATTCTGCACACATTCACATACAGACCGCAGACTTGGTGGCAACAGAACTGGGATGGAACCTCGACACCATTGTCTAAGTGTCTTCTCATCCTATTGTGCACGTAATTATTTTTGAATCAATCATTCAGTAACTTCAGTGGCTTCTTCAAGCCACACATGGCTTTAATTCACTGAAAGCTCCTAGGGCTGGGGGTAGTGCTCGGTGTGAAGGTCCTTGCCTTAACTCTGGGTTCGAACCCCAGTACCACAGCAAACAAACAAAAAATCAACAACAAAAAACCTCCTGTAATTCCATCAGCTGAGAGGAATGTTTACGCAGAATAGGATGCATTTGTATTTTTAAAAGTTTATTTATTATTTTTTGTTTTTGTTTTGAGACAGGGTCTTCTCATGTAGTTCAGGCTGGCCTTGAACTCACTATGTGTTCTGGGCTCTCCTGGAACTTGCAGCAATCTTCCTGCTTCAGCCTCCCAAATGCTAAGATTACAGGTATGTGCTACCATGGTTAGCTAGAATAGGATGCATTTTTAAATTGGAGTTTTTCTTGTTGTCTTATAAGATGGCCAATCCATTCATTTGAATTTCCCATCAAGTGCAATGGGCTGTATGGGGAAAAAAAACTTCACTAGTAAACACTTTGAAATTCATTTTCAGAAGCCTTAGCTGCACCTAATTCCAAATCTGTCATGATTGGAGAGTTCAGTTTAAATCCATTTTCTTCTGCCAAATTTTCAAATAAGCATTTATAAAATGCTTTGCTTTTTTCAGTCATTAATATGTAATGAGCAGATAAATTCTAGAATTTTTGGATTCAATAGGGGCATGAAATATACATACTTGATAAAAAGCAGAGGGGACAGTCTAGAAAATATCATCCATTAGGTGATGGAAGCATGTGCTAATTTTTCTGTATAAAATTCCGTAGTAAGCATAAAAGTCCTACCTTTTTGACAGCCAAATCCCTAACCAAGAATCGCCTACCATTTAGTGCTCTTTGTAACACTGGAGGAACCTCTACATCAGCAAGTATCTTTGGTTCAGAAGGTCTCAGAATTTGTAGAATTTTTTTTTATTCTCTGATAAAAAGCTGTTTTGGGTGGATTACTGGATCAGACCCAGGAAGCACTGAGGTACTTTCACAGCCCCCCTTTTTAAAAATTAAGTTTATTGATATAATTTAGATATACATAATGATCACACTCATCATAGGGAATTTGTACCAGTACATGATATATTTTGATTCTTTTTTCCCCACTCCCCTACCTTCCCTTCAGCTCCTCTTCCCCTCCTTATTTACAAAAGCTTTGTTTCTAATTTTTCCTTCTCTTCTCATTTTTTTCTTTTACTTTCCTTCCTATCCCTCTCCCCACTCGCTAGTTCCCCTTCACATTTGAATTTTTTCTTCCTATTTCCCAATATCTTGTGGCCCTTTTTAGGTTGTATTTCATTTGTTTGTTTGTCCTAATTTTGAGACCTGGTTTCATTAAGTTGCCCAGGTTGGCCTTAAACTTGTGATGCTCCTGCCTCAGCCTCCTGAGAAGCTGGGATTACAGGTGTGTGACACACACACCTGGCCAAAGGGCATTTTTTGAAGATAATAAGAATGGTGCTATGTGTGAAGGGCAGAAGTAGTACATAAATGAATAACTGGGCAACTATTCTATGGTAAAACCCAAAATGCACTAATTCTTCACTCAGAATTTGGCTTTCTTTCTACCACTCTTATGTAGCCACTTTTCCCCAATGGGAATTGCAAATTTTGGGATGTGAGGTGTTGGGATTTCAACATGCAGGGTTTCAATCTTTTGGAATTGTAGTTTTCAGGATTTTGATCTTCAGGAATTTTGACCTTTTGAGATTCTGGCATTTGAGGTTGTTTTTCGGAGCTATGATCAGCACTGGTTCAGGAGGAAGCCACCTCTGAGACAAGGGACAACCATGGAGCTAGGACACCGAGGGCAGACAACACCTGCAGGCTGCGGAGTGGCATGGAAATAGTCACTGGGACAACCAGAGAAGCCCACACACAGAGAAGGAGCAACTAGAGCCACTGAACACTCAAGAGATAGGCAGCAGGGGGGAGCCTGGGAATAGCCTTGCATGCTGGATGGGGCTAAGCGCCCAGCAAGTGCTGATCAGAGTTTTAAACCCCAGCATGCTGGGCATGGTGGAGTAAGCCTGCAATCTCAGCATTAAAGAGGCTGAGGCAGGAGGATAGCCATGAGTTTCAGAACAATCTAGGCTACAGAGTGAGTTCAAGGCCAGCCTGAACTGCACAGTGAAACCCTGTCTGAAAAAGACAAAAACAAACTGGGCGTGGTGGCACATGCCTGTAATCCCAGCACTTGGGAGGCTGAAGCAGGAGTTGTGAGTTTGAGACCAGCCTGGGCTACAAAGTGAGCTCAAGGCCAGCCTGAATTGCATAGCGAGACCCTGTCTCAAAAAGACAACAACAGAGACAAACAAAACAAAACAAAACAAAAAACCAGCACTGCCCCATTGCTTGATATCTTTGAAGGTATCAAAGCTAATCACTCATTACTTCTTTAAGACAGACTTTAAAGTCAGACCTCCGACACACTGTAGGTTTTTTCATTTTCATTATAGCAAGTACAGTACTTACTACAGATTTTAAAATTTATAAGTATAGAAAACATAATTAAAAATCAGATCAAATCAGATCAAATCCAGGAAAACAAAACCAAAAAAAAGTATCAAAAACATGACTTCAATGCGTCCTGGAAATAGGTTAGGAAAGAGCAATACTTCACATACCCCACATTCAGTCCAGATGATCCCTTTGAACTCAGGGCAGGATGGCCCCGCTTCATGATTAGTGTTTACACCACAAGGAAGCCACATCTTGAGAAAATCAAGCAGTACTTCAATAACACCACCATAAAACCACCCACATGCCTCAGTCCTCAAGATGCGGAGCAGCGACTTCAGACCACTAAGGGGACTCACATTTGACAATTCCAGAAATTCCTAGGCAATTTGCTATTTAATTCTGAACCCAAGAAGCCTTGGAAATAGAGTTATTTAATGTTTGAGACCCTAACTCAGTCACTCTTCAAAATAAAATCTCAGTTATTCTGGAGGACAAGGCAAGAAGATTGCTTGAGTCCAGAGTTCAGGACCAACTGGAGCAACAAAGACAGAACCTATCTCTTAAAAAACTAAAATAAAATAAGGCCAGACATGGTGGTACACGTCTGTAATCCCAGCACACAGGAGGCTGAGGCAGGAGGATTATTGCAAGTCCAAGGCCAACCTACACTGCACAGTGAGGCCCTATCTCAAAAACAAACAAAACGAAACAATAGCAACAAAATCTTCCTTGGATCTTTGACAAAAATTTTTGTAGCTTAAACTTGAGGTTCTTAACCTTTCTGTGCCACAACCTCTTTGGGCAGTCTGGTGAGGCCTCAGACTGAAGTTTTGCATAAAATGTGCATAGGATTCCAAAGGAAGCCAATTATATTTAAATTAAGTTTATCAAAATATTTTTAAAAACAGAACTATGAAATTCATCTGTATTCCTTTATGAGCACATTAAGATCTGGCAGCAGATCTAGAAGTTTCCGTCATGTTTGGGCTGAGGGTGTAACTCAGTAGTACAGTGATTGCCTGGCATGTGCAAGGCTGAGGTTGATTGCTTTCCTTGCAAAAATAAAAATAATAACTCCCATAATTTTTAAATGATGATGACTATAATTGATGTTTCAACAGCGATAAGGAGATATAAAAGTTTGTGGTTTCTGTACACAAAAAGTCACATTTTACTAATAATTCATAAAACCATGGATTTGTTAATGTTTCCTAAAATATTTTAGAAATGATGCTTTGAAATGATACAAATTTTCTCCCAAGTTTACCGACTCCCTGAATTCTGTCCATCAACCCCTGAGGGGTCTTGAGAGCCCTAGGTAAGGACTATTATTGACTTAAATCCCTCCCAAGTGAAATGGTTCAAGTTATATACATGCATTCAAGATTAATCATCTCTAAGCCATTTGGCTGAGATCAAGAGTAGCATCTGTTTTATCAGCTTAGATGCGTAGAACAGCAGGCTTGGCTATTAAATATCTGACCAGGTCTTCCACAGAGGAGCACGCTTGGCCAGCAGGTCTGCAAATGTCTGTGAAAGGAGAAGGACAAGAGGCCTCTCTGCAGCCCAGAGGATCTCATCCGATCTTCTCCTTTCACCCTTTGCTCTTCACAGAGTTCACCACAGGCGGCGCTGTGGCCCTCCCCTTACCACTGCTCCCGGCCCCGCCGGAGCACAGTTCCACAGCACACTTGAGTGGCTCCCCTGGCCAAGAGGAAGGGCCGTGAAGGGACTGCTCATCCCCTATGAGGAGGAGGACGGCTCCCCTCAGGACAAGGACTTCCTTGGTTGGTAGGTTGGTTGTTAATGTTTCCTGAAATATTTAGGAAGAGACCCCGAGACCCCGGGCCATGAAGAGACCCGGAGAGCAAGAAGGATCCAGCTCCTCTTGTGGTTGCCCCCTCCACACACCCTCTGGCTGAAAAGGGCTGAAGTGTCCTAGTGTTGCTAGGCAACGGGAACTAATTCAGGGATGACTGTACCCAGAGGATTGTTACACCCTCAGTAGTGTGCTGCGTGTGGTGTCTGTGTGATGTGACGCATTGCTTCCCTTCGAGGTCTAGAATGGGGCAGAAGAAAATCAAATTTCCACAGTGGCCTGAAGGAGTCCGACAGGGCTGACTATGAAGGCAAGCACTCACTGAAGAGAGAAGGTTGGAGATGTCATTTCCCCTAGGCATCCTCTGCACACCACACCAGGACCTGTCCAAATGTGCTTTTCATTTGTGGCCAGGGTTCTGTAAGGGGCTGATAAAAGAATCCTTCAGAAGAACTCAACTGATAAGACACCACACTGCTCCTTGAAGCGGACTCAAGAACCGCGCTCTCTGCCTCCAGCCCCAGGTCAGTCTAACGCTAGCTGTGGGACAGCTTTCTCTCAGCCTCGGCTTCTACTTCCATAAAAATGAGGTAGTAAAATCCATCAGAATCATTATAAGCATTAAATGTACAGGTCAGCCTGGATCTAACATGAAGAAACCCGCAGAAAATCAAAATTGAGGGACATTCAGCAAAACAACTGACCTGAATCCTTCAAAATGTCAACAAGGTGAAACCACACCTCCCCCAAAAAGAAGTGAGGAACTGTTTTAAAGGAGACCAAGAAGCCATGACCATACAATGTGGTGCATGATCCTTGATTAGATCTGGGATTTTTAAAAATGTTATAAAAGACATCCAGACAACTGTGAAAATTCAAATGTGGATTTATATATACTGTTTTATCAAGTAAAATGTCTTAATTTTGGTGATGCTTTTGGGTTACATAGCAGAAAACATCCTTTCCTTCCGGAGATACATGCTAAAGTTTTAGCGGGTGAAGATCATGATGTCTGGAATGTATTTTGGAGAGGTTGAATAAAACATACATATTCAGGGAGACAAACAAAAGTGGCAAATGTTAACTGAGGAATCTAGGTCATGGGTATTCATTGTACTATTTTTATAACTTTTATGTAGGTTTGAACAATTTTCAAAATAGATTGAAAAAAAATAGGAAAAGGGTGCACAGATATCTCTTAGCACACAGCCAGGCACAAAAAAGCAGTCAGTAAATAGTGGCTCCTTGTTATGTTAGCTGACTTTTCCACTTACAAGGGGATAATTTTTTGAGCCACAAAGACGATCTGTAGAGTAGCAGAATAACAGGTATCTGCCATGGACTTGGGGGTGCTGGAGCCTCTCCCTCTCTCCCTGGCCTTCAAGGGCTGTGAACAGTGCTCCCGGAGACAAAGAGAAACTCCTTTTCTTGCTGATGGCAGCATCCTGCTCTTCACTTGTGCAAGGAAGATGTTTGGGCTTAGATCATCAGTCAAGTTCAGAGCCTGGCCTTCAGACTTCTCTTCTTTGGAAAGTAAGAGGTTAAAGCTGGAAGGAAATGCTTTCTGTTCCAGGTTTACTGGAGGCAGCCCCGTAGGTGCAGAACTGGGAGCAGATGTTACCTGTTATGGCTTAGGTCTCAAATTCTCATGTGTTTGGAAGGTGACTGGATCATGAGGGTGCCATACTCAGGGGTCGATTCACCTATTAATGAGTTCATAGCTGAATGTGCTACTAGGAGGTGGGGCCTTGCTGAAAAAGGTAGGCCACTGTGGGTGTGATGTGGTAAATTCTATTTTCATTCCCAGCTCCTCCCTTCTCCCTGCTTCCTAGCTGCCTTGGGTTGAGTATCTCTCATCCACCTCGGCCTTCCACCATTCTGCCTTGGAGCCAGCAGGCCGTGGACTAAACCCTCTGAAACCATGAAGCCCAAACCCCTATCCTGCTTTAAGTTATGAATATCAGGTGCTTTGTCCCAGTGATTAATACAGTACTTTTGTGACAGTAAGAAGAAGGTGTTCTTTCCTTTGGGAGACCCAGTCTGCAAATGGGTGCCTGCTGCTCAGCTGCCCTGGCAGCTCTGATTAATCCCTTTTCTGGCATACTGCCTTCCATTTGTTGAATGTTAGGCACTTTCAGTGACTTATTTTGAAATCTTACAACTCTTCAAGATGGATGTTATTTTGCTTGTTTCACTTTTGGGGAAACAGGCTCAGAAAGGTGTAGGGGCTTAGAAAGCACCTGAGCAGTAGAGTGAAAATCTGAACCTAGGACTTTCTAACTCCTGAGTACTGCTACACTCCATCCTGCTTGTGCACAGTTTGATACTGTGCAGATCTCCTTCCCTATGTGGTCTCTAAGACCCTTCAGGTAATGAAAGTGATAGATGCGGAGAATGAGACTCAGAGAAGGGACTTGCTCAAGGTCCTCACAGGCTTCTCGCAGAGTCTGCACTGGAATCAGGAATCTGCTGTGTCCCTTATACTCCAAGGAACTCCCTCCCTAACAACCTTCAGAGCCTGGGACAGATATACTCCTCTAAAAAGCCTGGATGGTTATGAACAAACAAAAATGGTCTCATACTTCTACTTTAGGAAGCTGTTTGCTGAAAATTGCTCTCTTTGAGGAATTCTTGTCCTTATACCGTGGTCCCTGGGCTCCTCTTGTGGTTCTACCTCTCATAACATCTGTCTTTCACCTGGCTTTCTTCTGGCCAGTCCAGGTTGTACCCTTCCCTCCTATATCTCAGCAAGTCCCAGTCCCATCCCTGCCGAGGCTGCTTCCTCCATCTTGGACTCTAAAACATACTCTTGCTTCCTTAATGAAACATCTCTTCTTCCTTACAGGTGTTTCCTCCTTTTAAAAGACATCTAGCTGGGCATGGTGGTACACATCTGTAATCCCAGCACTCGGGAGGCTGAGGCAGGAGGATTGTTGAGAGTTAGAGACCAGCCTGGGCTACAAAGTGACCTTGAGGCCAGCCTGAACTGCATAGTGAGACCCTGTCTCAAAAAGACAAAAAAAAAAAAAAAAGGACATCTAACCACTAGATTCCGTGATTCTTGATTTCTCTTGTTGCAGATGTTCTTTTTCTTCTATTCTACCTGCTGCCATCTACCCATCCACTCCTCCATTTACTCATCCATGTCCATATCCATCCATCCACTCACCCATCCATCCATCCACCCACCCACCCATCCATCCATCCATCCATCTATCCATCCATTCACACTTACACACACACACAACAATACCCCTCCACACCACTCCACACTCATATCTATCCATCCAATCATCTGGTGTTCTACTGATTCAACCTTTATTGAGCACTTGGTATGTACCAGACATAAAGAGAAACAAAGCCTGGCTCTTACCTTTTGGGAAGTGCAGCCTATAGGACATAATTGAAAGCTCTCCTAGAAAAGCTCTTCACAAAGTAGGAACCACAGGACCTGAGAGGAAAGCAGGGTTAACTGGTCAGTGGCTGAGAAAGGCCACAGGGAGTGCCAACCACAGGCACCTGAGCTGAAAGGATGAGTCCTCTTCCTTATTTGTTTCTCTTCTGAGGCATCCCTCCCCTAATCCTCTACCTGGTCACTTTTTAATTTATGGATACCTGAACTGAGGGGAGTCTCTGACCAAAACTCAAAGATCCCCTTCTTCAAGATCCAACAGGAGCTGGCTTTCCTTCCTACTTAGACCAGGTCTCTCTCTCCCCCCTGTTAGAATGGGTCTCTCTGTGTTACTGGGCACTTGCCTCCAGGCTGCCGGAGATCTCGCAGGGGACCGGCCTGCCTTGGTGTCCAGCAGCTTCTGTGCAAGAGGCTGATTACAGTTTCTTAACAGGGGCGATGAGCATGGGAGCCCTCCAACTCAGTCCCTCAACCAGAAAGCCTGCCCTTGTAACCCTTGGGCCGGTCTCCAGGCAGCCTACAACCTGCTCTCCTGCCCCCACAGATTCTTCTGCTCTGATGGTCCTCTGTCTACAATGCTTGAATGTGCAGGATACTGCTCTACCTATGGCCCAGGGCTGAGAACAGAAATAGTAAGGGGGATGGTTGACGGCTTCCTGCCCCCTGGAGTGCTGTGAGGTTAATATCTCTTTCCCTCCATCTATAAGGTGGCAGTGAGACACTGGCCCAGTGGATCTGGGGACAATGCTAAGTCACTGGAAGGAATGACCCCACAGGAGCTCCTCATCTCTTTCTGACCCCCAAAGCTCCACCCAAGGCCAGGGCTAGCACAAGCCGAGGGCTAAGGGGCAGTAGGTGACCAGGCCTGACCTTGGTCCTCCTTCTCCCCTCACGATGACAAAATCAGAGCTGACTATACTTCTCTGTCTGCTTGGGGACTTCTCTGTAGGATCAGGCAGTAGGCAGCTATAGAGGACTAGGTGGTGCTATGGATGATGTGGCACTCATATGTAAGCAATCAGATCCCTGGAAGTTCTGTTTGGGGAACTTTTTCCTCCCAGGCTGCGCTGGAGTTTAAGTCCCACTGGAGGCCACTGAACTATGTCCCCAGGGAGGTCCACAGCACAACATCTAGACTCAACCTCTGATTGAGTGTGTGTCTTAAAAGGACGCGAGCCTCTGACAGAGAAAAGCCAGCTGAAGGCCATCATCAGTATCAACCAAGATGAGAAAGGCACAGTTCAAATATAGCCTGCAAGGAGTTGGGTAAACCACAGAGAAAGCACCCTGAATTCATAGGGTGGATATCTATTGGGCACAAGGTTGACATGTTTTCCAGTGCTCACATGAAGGCCTGGAGTAGCACTTTAGCTACAAGGCCAGGGATTGCCTCAGAGAAGAGTTTAGCTCAGGACCTACTGACATCCAGAGGTTAAGAGGCCAAAAGCTATTTCCTGAGTGTTCAAAAGGTCCTTGTGTCAACAGAAGAACATGCCTGGAAGTTTGAGTGGCACTCTGGGTCTGTAGGCAGCCATGGAGGCACAGTGTGCTGGGAGGAGGAGGGTGGTGACAGCCCTGCCACTGCCCCTTTCTGTCTGCCGATGCCTGGGCTGTTTCCAGCCAATGACTGAGGGTGGCTGGGGACATGCGCTGGATCATTTCTGCTCCTGGAGACAGCCTTCCAGTGGGTTATCATTTCTTTTTAAAAATTTCATTCATTTACTTATTTTGGTTTTTTTTGAGCCAAGGTTTGCTACGTGGTCAGGGTGGCCTCTTGATTCCCCTCCCTCAGCTTCCCTAGTGCTGGGATCACAGGTGTGCATCACCCCACCCTGCTTCTAAGTAGCTATTTTTGTCGGCCTGGGATTGCCCACCCACCAGCTAAGGCTTCTCTGAGCCCACTGGAGTCCGAGTCTTCCTTCCTGCTCTCCTTTCCCAGGTATAGGCTTTCTGCCTCTGCTGGTTCCTTTCCCCTTTATGCTGCCCAGGTGTTTTCTCCAGTACACGTTTGCATGTCTAACTCTATGCACATCTGCTTCTCGGAGGACACAGCTGACAGTCCAGCGCATTTAGTAGATTTGGGGGAAATAACTTAGGTTTAATTTCCTCATCTATAAGATAGAAATAGAGACCATAATGTTAAGGGAAATAAGACAGACATATAAGCTTAAACATCACATGGTTTCTCTTACATGAGAAACCCAAAATATAAATAAAGAGCAAAATAAAAGATAATAGGAAAGGAAATAGGGAGATAGATCTTTTGCAAAGGGGAAGGATCAAAAGATGGAGGGAGAGAAGGGGATGAAATGAGAATTGAGACGTGTATGTGCGGGTAATAACACCTCACAAGGAATGTGATCATTATATACTGTAAACATAATAATGAAATATATATGTTGAAAGAAAATAGAATGGGCATAATTTTACTTACTGTGCCCAGTTGCTATAAGATCAGGGAGGATAATGTACAATGGCCAGGTGTTCCCAATTCAGAGCAGCTAACTGAGTGACTGTTAGGGCTGGTTTTGTTGCTGGTGGTTTTTTTTTGTTTTGTTTTGTTTTTTTTGGTTTTTCTTCGTTACCGGGAACCTAACTCACGACCTTGCGCTTGCCAGGCAGGTGCTTTTGCCGCTGAGCTAAATCCCCAGCCCCTGGTGGTGTTTTTTTTTTGTTGTTGTTGGTGCTTTGTTTTTTGATACAGGGTCTTTTGTGCTCACCTCAGCAGCACATATACTAAAATTTGGTACAGTCTTGCCAGGTAGTTCAGACTGGCCTTGAACTGTGACAATCCTCTTGGCTCAGCCTCCTGAGTGTTGGGATTATAGGGATGTTCCACCACATCTGGCTCATTTCGTTTTGTTTGAGACAGGTTCTCTGTGTAGCCCAGGCTGGCCTTGAACTCATGATCCTCCTGCTTCAGGGTCACAAGTGTCGGGATTACAGATGTGTACCAGCACACTCAGTTTAGAGTTTTCTTTTTATGTTTTGTTTTTTCTGACACAGAGTCTTGCTATGTAGTCCAGGCTGGCCTTGATGCCACTATGTAGCCCAAGCCTGCCTCAAATTCTCGGTGATACTGCTGTTTCAGCCTCCTCAGTGCTGGGATTACAGGCATGTGTCACCACATCCAAGTAGTTCAACGTTTTCTTTGAAGAACAGAAACAATGTCTTCCTTTTGCTTGGGGCCAGGCAGGGGCAGGTGTGAAAAGAAAGGCAAGGAATCCATCCTGGGAGAGGATGGGGGCCTGGCCTTCTCTGGTGATGGGCCCTTGGGAGAGGGGAAGGCTCTGCATTCACCCAGGTGGTGGGGTAGCAGCTCCTCTGCCATTGTGGCTTCCTGCTGGGACAGGTGTAGTGTCAGTTCCTGGGGAGAAGGAGAAGGAAGGGGGAAAGGACCGCAAACTATAAGGTGGTTCCGGTGCAGTAGCGTCACACAGGCTGAGAAGTAGTTGGAGCCCAGGCCTGGTAGTCCAGACCACTCAGGGCATCCCTTTCCACTGTGCAAGGCCCTTGGCCCGGGAGAAGTTACCAACGCCACCCCCACCCACTGTGCCCTGGGGAACTGAGCTGCTTGGAATGAGTGTCTTTTAATAGGGGCCCTCTCCTCCTAGGAGCCAGCCTGCAATGCAGGGCTTAGCTTTGTGGGGATCACAGCTGACCCAGAAAAAGGACAATTCCAGAAGACAGTTCTATACCCAGTCCTGAGAACCCAGAGTCTGCAGGACCCTACAGTTCTGGCCTGGGTGCAACTCCCATGAGGCTTGGCTTGACCCCATAGCTCCTTAGCAGGTTTTTTTTCTTTTTTTTCTGAGACTGGGTTACATTATGTAGCCAAAGTTGGCTTCAAACTCGAAATCCTCTTGCCTCAGCCTCCTGAGTGCTAGGATTATAGGCATGCACCATGACACATGCCGGGCAGCTTCTTCTAAGGAGTCCACTTCCCAGAATGAAAGGTAGATGACAGAGTGTTCTTCGGGGGCTGATTCTAAGCAGCACTTTGTTTTGCCAGTCTTCTCTCCCCGCTCCTCACACCACAGGTATCCAGTTCTGGCCATCAGGATGCTCTGAGGTCCAGCACCCCTTTTCTGCTTCGGGGAGAGTACCCAATAATGTAAGCACAGCAAGGGACTTCACTTGTCTCCAACTCCTGGGGGCACAGGGACTGGTTGGCCAGCCTGGATTGTATTCTCGAATGAAGAAGTGAATAGGGAGAATGTTGGCAAGTGCCTCTACCCACAAAACCATCTCCCTTTCATCCACTCTCTACTCCTATCTTCCGTAAACTAACTTTCCCACTGTGGGCCCATCTGTCCCTGTCTCTCTGTCTTCCCCTCCCTATTTGGGAAGCACATACATCTGGACTGGATACCTTGGGCAGGTTACTTACCTTCTCTGTAAAACAGGGCAACACCTAAGACCCTGCACCGATCTGAGGATGAACTGGATGAGGCCTGGGTTCCCTGCTGAAGACCTCTGTGTCGGGGACTGATTGGCTCCTGTAGTCTGGAGTCCGTAGGTCCCAGGCAAGGAAGAAGGAGCAGAGCGGAGGGCTCCTGAGGGCCTGGCAGCTCATGGAAGGACTGACTCAGTGGGAGAGGAAGTGAACCCAGAGTTCAAAGGGGCTCTGCCCAGAAGCACCTTGGGTCTCCAGGGCTGGGCTAGAAAGTGTCCTGGTTTCTCCCTCATCCCCACAGGTCTCAGAGATCAGGTGCTCAACCAGCATCTCAAAGGACACCTGCAGCTGGGCCTAGGATGGGCTCTTTTGCTCATTTTCTCTTCATTAACCAACATAAGATACACGTTATTATTCCTGTGCAGTGGGGAAAATGGAGTTTCAGAAAGATAGACAGTTGGTGAGTAGTGCTTAGGTTTGACCAGTGTGAGCGAAGTCCCCAGAGGTGAGAGGACCTTGATGCAGACAGGATCATGTAAGGCCTCCTGGTGAACGATGGCAGAGAACCTTAAGTGCCCACAGAAGCCTCCTCCCCTAAATCTGGGGAATAGAGGCAGCGTTCCTTTCCAAAGTCAGGCCAACAGCAAAGCTAGGTACAGATGGCACCTGTGATGGTCCCTCCCACCTCCCCTGGGCTCCACCCTTTATCACAGGATTAGGTCCCTAAAGTGTAGCGGTCCCCAGTGTGGGCATAAGAAGTAGGACCAATAAGGAAGAGCCAGCTCTAGCTTTGCATCTCTTCCTTGGCCCCCAGGCCCAGCCTCCTGTCCCCCATCCCTTGGTGTGCCTGGGAGCTCTGCAAAGCAGTGTGGTGACAGGCCACACTAAACCCTGTCCTCTCCTGCTCTACTGCATTCTTCCCACGCTGCCCACAATGTCCTGAACACAAGGCAGCTCCTTGTCCCCCTCTCTTTTGCAGTGCTAAGGATGGAACCCAGGTCCTCTTGCAAACTAGGTAAGCGCTCTTATTGCTAGCTACATCCCCAGCCCCTTCCTTGAATTCTCAGTGCCAGGAAATGACCCTGTCCTTCCTCATTTGAAAATCCTCTGGAGGGACTCAAGAAGTGCTTCTGAGCTGGGTGTGGTAGCACACGCTGTAGTCCCAGGAGCTGTGAAGGCCAAGGCAGAAGGCCAGTCTGGGTAACATACCAAAATCCCATCTCAGGAATTAAAAAGGACTGAAGTACTCCTGCCTAAGAAGAGGCAGCGCCCATGTCTCCTCCCTACCCACTTCTTCAGGAAATAAGCCAGGCAGGAATGCACTGGATCTGGGGCCTTTCCTAACCAGGCTTGCCCTTTGGTTGAATTTCAGAGCCACTATGTCCTATTAGAAGCCCCCAAGGGACCCATGGTATAGCAATGGCCCACTGAACCTGCCCAAACAAGTTATACCTTGTTTTACTGTCTCTACTTGCACGCTGCCTCTTTTGACCTGGGGAGACATCTAGGAGGCTCACTCGAGTCACAATGCTTCAGAGGGGGAGTCACAGAGATCTTCACTTTGTATACAAATAGCTTTATTAAAAAATCAGCTGGTGGGCTTATAAAGATTCTATCAAAAAGTACAAATTTTAAATAAATGTATCAGAAAAGTGGCAACCAGATATGCCAGCCACAGTCACAACCTTGAAGGCCTTGCAGGGAGGGGAGAGAGGACCAGGCAAGATGTTCCCAGAGCTCTAGGAGGAGGCTGGATATTTGGATGCCTGCAGGGCTGGGTGCTGGAGCTACCAGGCAAAGGCCTTGCCTCTGTTTTCCTTTCCTTAAAAAAATGGGACAAAAATCTGGCAAGTGTAGCGAATGCTGCCTGGAGCAGGAAGGCACCAAAGTCATTTCATTTACAAGGCACAACTGCTTACTCCAGTCCTGAGGCACACGGGCTAGATGGAGGTGGGTGGGTCAAAGGCACAGGGTCAGTGCCCCCGGCTGGTGCCACCTCTGGGGTCGGCCACGGGTTAAACTAAGGTGGACAAAGTGCAGCGTACAATCCCTGCAGCCAGGAGCTTGAAGAGTCGCTGGAGTAGATGGGACAAAGCAAACCAGATCACACTGGCACTCAAGATATCCCAGTGGGGAGCAGCAGCCTCCGGTTTCCACCTGTCTCTGTGCCACTGTGGGTACCCATCCTGGCCTAGGAGCTCCTGGAGCAGTCCCTGCCATCCCGGCTTCTGGAAAAGCCCCAAGCTCCAGAGCCAGCGTTTCTCTGAATGGCAAGAAGAAGCACAAGAAGCTGGCATCAAAACCAGTCCCCAAAAGCTGCTGCCTTCACACCGATGGTCACTGGTGGCAGGCCTCCCTGGTGACATTGGGCAGCGGGTAGGCAAAGAGGGAGAAGTCCAGGATATACTTAGGGAGCACATCCTGCAGAAGGGCTCGCGGGACACTGCACAGGTGGTAGTGCAGGCTTTCGGGGCTGGCTGGCCGGTACCAGGCCTGGCGAGCCGGGAACCGGACATGGGGTGGTGCCCCCACCCACTCCAGCACCTGGTTGGCATCAGCTTCCAGCCTTTCATAGGTGCCCACAAAGTTGTAGTGCACAGCACAGGGTTGGCACAGGTGGTACACAGGCATCCAATGTTCGTTCATGCGCTCTGGGTCCTCTTCCACCAGGTATCTCAGGAATTCCGTGAAGGTGACATCATCTCCCGCTGGGCTAGGTCCGGCTCCAGGCCGGTACCGCCTCACAATCTCGGCTCCATAGCGTTGCTGGTACTCGCGGATCTCACCAAACTTGTTACGATAAGCAGAGAGGAGGCGTTCCAAAGGGTCTCGCACAAACAGGAACTTGAAGTAGTGCTGCAAGCGGTAGCGAATCTCCTCCGGCCGCAGGTCCGCTAGGAACACTAGGTCACTGCGATGGTCCATCTTGAGGCGGACGTCCACGCTGTCCAGGACGCCCGCCAGTACCTTCAGCACCCGCTTCCAGTTAGAGCAGGCCACCTTGGGGACGTAGCAGTAAAGGAAGCGGTGGCGGTCACTCACAAGGATATGGCGCAGCAGGGTGCGCCGCTGACCCACCGGCAGGTCCCAGGGGTCCCGTGGCATGCCTGGCTGCCGACACACCGCCCGCAAAGTCCGGTTCCGGACGTCCTGCAGCACTCGCTGATCCGAGTCCCCGGCCTCCGGGGATGGTGCCCCAGGCTTGGGGGCTGTGGCGCGCCAGGCCGCGCCCTCGCGGCTGGGCGGGTGCAGGGGAAGGGGTTTCATGTCCGCCAGGATGCCCCGCTCGATCATGAGCAGCAGCCCGCTGGAGGCCACGATCACCGCGAACATAAGCATGGACGGCAGCAGCAGGGGCGGACCCCCCGGCCCGGCCCGGGCCCTGCCCAGCGGGGCGCGTCTCGGCGCCCGG